>NC_044978.1:80688978-80933203 GCF_008728515.1 Papio anubis
CCATGTCCCTGCAAAGGACATGATCTCATTATTTTTTATGGCTGCACAAAGTTTTGAATTTTAATGAAATCCAATTTATCAGTTTTTGTTTTCTGTGTCATGCTTTCAGTGTCAAGTTTAAGAACTCTGCCTGAAGCTAGAGCCTAAAGATTTTCTCCTATTTTGTTCTAAAAGTTTTATAACTTTTTGTTTTACCTATGTCTGTGATCCATCTGAGTTATTAATTTCTGTCTTAGGTGTGAGACAGGCTGAGGCTTTTTTATTCTTTGCCTATGAATGTCCAATTGCCCCAGCTTCATTTGTTGAAGAGATTGCCCTTCCTCCAAAATCAATTGGATATGCACTATCTCTGGATTTTCTATTCTGTTATATTTATCCATGTGATTATCTCTACACCAATTTCACTTATTGTAGCTATACAATAAGTCTTGAAAGAGGTTAGACTGAGTCCTTTCATATTCTTCTTCAAAATTGTTTTAGTTCTTCTATTTCCTTTGCCTTATCATAATACATTTTAGAACAATTTTGTTTATACTTACAAAACATCTTGCTGGGATTTTAATAGAAATTGCATTAACCTGTATATTAATTTGAGAAAAATTGGTGCCTTTACTATGTTGAGTCTTCCAGTGAACCATTAATACAGTATGTCTTGCAATTTATTTAAACCATTAATTTTTTCATCAGCATTTTGTAATTTTCAACATGAAGTCCTGTACATGTTTTTTTAGAGTTAACCTCCAAGTATTTCATATTTTTGTATAATTGTAAATGGCATTATATTTTAAATTTTGGTGTCTATGTGTTGATGACTAGTATATAGAAATATAATGGATTTTTTGTGTGTTTATCCTGCAATCTTGCTTAACTCATTTACTAGTTCTAGGTAGTTTGCAGATTGCTTGGGATTTTCTACAGTGACAATCATATCATCTACAAATAGGGACAGTTTTGCTGATCCATATGCTTTCATTTCCTTTTCTTGCTTTATTCCACTGGTTAGAAATTCCAGTACAATATTGAAAAAGAGTGATGAGCATACATCCTTACTTTGTTTCTAATCTTAGGGCAAGAGCATTGACCCTTTCACCATTAACTATAATGTTAGCTGTAGGCTGTCTATAGATTCTCTATCAAGCTGAGGAAGTCCCCCTTTATTCTTATTTGTCCGAGAGCATTTATCATGAAGCGGTATTGAATTTTGTTAAATACTTTTTCTGCACTGATTGATACAATTGGGATTTCTTTTCCTCAGTTTGTTAGTGTGGTAGATTATGATTTATTTTTTAATTATTGCATTTCAAATGCCTTGTATCTTGGAATAAACCTCACTTAGTCATTGTGTATAATTCTTTTAATATATTGCTGACTTCTATTTGCTAATATTTTGTTAAGGACTTTTGCATCTACATTTATGATATTGGTCTATAGTTTTCTCTTTTTTTACTTTGACTCTGTCTGGTTGTAATATTAGGGTAATACTAGCTTCATAAAATGAATTTGGAAGTGTTCCCTCCTCTTCTATTTTCTGGAAGCAATTGCTTAGAACTGGTCTTCATTCTTTAAACACTTGGTAGAATTTTCCAGTGAAACCATCTGGATTTGGAGATTTATTTCTTGGAAGTTTTAAAATTACAAATTCAATTTCCTTAACAGAGGTTATTCAAGGAGTCTATTTCATATTGAGTGAGTTCTAGTAGTTTGGGTTTTTTTTTTTTTTTTTTTAAGGAATTGGTCCATATTATTTAAGTTTTAAAATTTTTATGTGTAGAGGTATTCATAGTAGCCTACAGGATTTGTTGTGGTCATCTCATTTTATATTCCTGAAATTATGTTTTGGTTTCCAAGTGTTTGGTGATTTTCCTTTTATCTTTCTGTTATTGATTGTCATATTAATTCTATTAATTTAAATGTATTCTAGAGAATATACTTTATACTATATATCTGGGCTCAATAAGAGAAGTAGAACCACTTGTGTGTGTGTGTGTATGTTTGTGTAACTGTGCATGTGTTCATATTCATTATCATATTTATATATTTATATTTAATTATTGTATGTAGCTTTTTTAGTGGTTTCTCTAGATATTACATTACATATACACCACTTCTCGTATTCTACTGCTGATGTCACCAGTTTGAGTGAAGTATGAAACCATTACCTCGCTTTATGCTCCTTTGCTGTCCAACATTTATAATAGATTTATCTGAAATATTTCCCTTACATGCAATTTGAGCCAAGTCAAGAGTGTTATCCTGTTTGCTTTAGCTATTGAACATAATTTAGAAAGGTTGAAAGAAGAAAACTTCATTATATTACCTATATTTTGTTTTACCTTTGCTTTTCTTCTTTCCTGATATTCCAAGGTTCCTTCTTCCATCACTTATTTTTCTGTTTAGAGAACTTCCTATATGAAGCTCTTTTAAAGTAGGTCTGTCGGTGACAAATTCTCTTAGTTTCTCCTAATCTGTGAAATGGTTTTCCTTTTGTTCCTTCTGTTTTCCATGGTTTCTGATGAGAAATCTGCTGTCATTGGAATGTGTTCTTCCTTACAGGCAAGGTGCTGTTTTTCTCTTGCTGCTTTCAAGGCTTTTCATGGCTTCTTTGCTTTGCTTTCAGAAATTTGACTTTTATGTGTCTTAGTACAGATTTCTTTGGGGGTTCTACCTGGAGTTTACTCAGTTTCTTGAAATCTATAGATTTATATCTTTTACCAAATTTGGGAAATTTTCAGCTATTTTTTTTTTTTTTTTTGAGTCTTTTTCAGCTTTGCCCTCTTTCCCCTCTCCTGAAACACTAATGACAGGAATGTTAGACCTTCATTTATAGTTCTATAGGTCTTTGAGGCCCTCCTCATATACATATATATATGTGTGTGTGTGTGTATATATATATATATATATATATATTTGTTGTTTATTTCCCCTCTATTTTTCAGATTGAATAGTTTCTATTGTTGGATCTTTAAGTTCACTGATTCTTTCCTCTGTCCTGTCTATTCTGCTGTTAAGCCTACCCATTGGGGTTGTTTGTTGTTGCTTTTGTTGGCTACTGTGTTTTTCAGTTCTAAATTTCCATTTGGTTCTTTGTATGTTCTATTTCTTTACTGAGACTTTCTATTTTTTATTTGTTTTGAGCATACTTATAATTGCTCATGGAAGCATTATTATGATGGCTGCTTTAAAAATCTTATTCAGATGATAATTCTAACATCCCTATCCTCTCAATGTTGGCATCTATTGATTGTCTTCAGGTGTCCAGTTGGAGATCTTCTTGGTTCTTGGTACAATTAGTGGGGTTTTGTTTGTTTGTTTGTTTGTTTTTTTAAACCCAGACATCTAGGTTCTTATGATGCTCTGGACCTATTTTTTTTTTTTTTAGTTTTTTTTATGTTTTATGCTTATTTATTTATTTATTTATTGAGAAGGAGTCTCACTCTGTCACCCAGGCTAGAGTGTAGTTGCACAATCTCGGCTCACTGCAACCTCCGGCCCTCGGGTGATTCTCCTACCTCAGTCTCCCCAGCAGTTGGGACTACAGGCATCCGCCACCATACCCAGCTAATTTTTGCATTTTTAGTAGATATGATGTTTCAACATGTTGGTCAGGCTGGTTTCGAACTCCTGACCTCAAGTGATCCACCTGCCTTTGCCTCCCAAAGTGCTGGGATTACAGGCGTGAGCCACTACAACAGGCCAAGGCTCTGAATCTTCTTAAACCTTCTGTTTCAGCTTCCAGTGACATTGCTCTGGCAGAGGAAGAGGGAGCACTGTCTTATTACTGCCAGGTGGGACAGCATTGCCAGGTTCCCCTCGTGGCCTCTGTTGACACCTGAGATGGGAGTGCACCTCATTTATGTTGGACACAGGTGGGAATTTTGCTACCCCCACCCCACTAGGCCTTGAGTGGCTGGGAGGGAAAGGGATATGTCCTTACTGCTTCCCTTGTGGCCTCCACTGACACCACTGGGGGTAGTGGTCTCATTATTTCTGGGCGGTGGTGAAGATGTGACTCACTGCTTGACCTTTTCTGATATTATCCTGCATGGAAGTCAGGGCATCTCACTACATTCCAGCCTGGCAAAGATGGAAATCTAGGCTCTCCATTCAGCCCTTGCTGTTGGGGATTGGGGTGGGACCATAAGTTTTTCTGTGGGTTTTTTGGCTGGAGCACAGCAGCCATTGTCTAAAAGTTTAGTGTTTTGCTGCGCTGCCCTACTCCTGGTCCATTGGTTAGAAAGAGTTAACTTTTAACTTTTATTGAGGCTTTTTTTCTCTTCTTCTTCTTCTGTACCCATTGACGTTTCCAGTTGTCAACTTCTTCACTCCAAGTCTAGGATGTATAAGGCAGGGACATCATCACTGTGTTGTTTCTAGGCTACTGAATCCCTTAGCAGTTTTGCCTTCTTGTATCCACCTTTCAGAGTCTTCTCATGTTTGTTACACATATAACAAATATACATCTAAGCCCAGGGCCTTTAGCTGTATTTAGTGGGAGGAACAGGGAGAAGTGCATCTACTCTATCTTCCTAGAAGTGGAAGCCTATAGTTTACTTCACTTAACAGGGCTTCAAATAGTACAAGTTTTCCCTTGAGCAATCAAGCATGCAGTTTTAGCAACTACAAAGAACTAGCGGAAGACTACAATTAAGGAAATCTTTAATCTTGAAATTAGCTAAATAAAATCATAGTGTCTGTACCTTCTAATGCATAACAGGGAAAACTAAATAATGCCTGTGTATTAGAGGCCCAAAATTATGGAGTCAGAAGAGCTTAATTCATATTTTAAACCAAGAGTGCAAATAGAAGTGTTTTCTGAGCTAACAGAACCATCAAAGTAAAATTAGGACCCAGAGTGCTCACAAACTATATCTTATTGTATGTAACCCTTTCTTTCTCCTTTTTTCTTTCTTCTTTTCTATTCCTTTCTCTTTCTTTGACTTTCTTTCTTTCTCTTCCTTGCTTCCTTTTGTTCTTTTACTTTTCTCTTTTTATTTTTAAGACTTTGCCTTTTTCGCTTTTTTTGAGTTCTACAGTGTTGCCTCCTTTATTTTGAGTCTGTCTTTAGATCCAACTGATTTGAATTATCATTTTGAAGAATGTTACAAATCTATGGATTATTCTGGACCAATCATAAAAAAAAAAACACTTTAGCTAAAGATAATTCTACAGAATTCTTCCAAATGGTAACTTGGAATATCATTGCATAGCATTTTGTTTTCTGACTTTTACACAAATCCTGTTTAGAAAAGTGTTTTCCGAAGTTAATTTACATCCCATCTTCACAAATTATGCCAAATCTTTGTTTTATTTTTTACTTTAAATTTTTCTTAAATCAACTCTTTTTAACCTTTTAATGTCATTAAAAAATTTATAAAGAAAGGAAAAAGAAAATAGTATTGGTAAAGTTTTATCTTTAAAAAACAAAAAGGTACCACAATCTCACATAGTAAGTAAATTCACATTTTGCAAATTTAGAGCAAGGAAGTTCTCTGTGATGTCCAATCTGTCTTACTCTCCCTGAATGCACTTTAAACTAAGTTCTTTTGGTTTTGTGAAAATAAATCTCCTAAAGCATTGGACACATGATCTGTGGTAGAGGACCAAGACTTGACTTTATTCTTATTTCTTCATTAAAATTGTCTCCTTTAACATTTTTGTTTCCTTTACTCTTGTCTCTTTTAAAATTTATTCCCCTGCCTCTTGAGGAAAATTCAACAGGCCCCATGACTTTTCTGCTCACTCTTAGATAACAAGCTGTCTTAAAGTCTCAAATCAGCAGACAGAATGTGTTCGAAGATCATAATCAACTCTTCAATTTTCAATTGAAGACCAGACCTCACCTTTCTTTCCTTCCTGCTGGGGCCTGCAGTTGGCGGCTCCTGCCCTGGGGGCAAAGGAGGATGTGGCCAGCTTCTGCTCACCTCCTCCCCTACTTCTAGTCTGGTACAGACCCCAGCTAGGTGACAGAGGGGCAAGATAGGACAGGAAAGTGGGTGGAACAGTCCTTCTTTGACTGGATGACTTTGTGCTGCCTGGCACTTACAGAAGATTAAGTTCACCCTTTCCAAGATTTCCAACCCTGGGGCTCTCCCTCCACAACCACTCTGGCAGCCTTTCCCTCAAAAGCCCGCAGCTGGAGTCTTCTGCAGGATTTGGGAAGGCTTCTGTGTGCTCCTCCTCTCCTATGTGACCCTCATCTAGTCCCTGGGAAACCCTCAGGTACCCTTTACTCTGAGAAATTAATGTGCAGCTTATTTCCAACTCAGCATCACATTCCTGAATCTACCATCAAAGCTATTCACGAGTCTTCTCCTGTCCTCTCCATTTCCCCAGGGAGCAGAGCTAAGCTCACCCTGTCTTCCATCTCCAGGACTTCTGGCTGATGGTAGAGCAATTCTTACATTTTTTTTTTTGCCTTTAGAAAACATGCAAGTGACAATCTAGTCCCTCACTCTGGAATGTCACATCTACACTTTTCTCAGTCAGAACTTCAATATTAACCCCTAGCAAATGAGAACAGTAACTCATTGTCTCTCCCAACTGACTTGTTGGTATCTCAAGTCTGTTATTAAACCTTTCCCTGCCCTATTGTTTCAGAAGCTGATTCCAATTCTTACAGCCATTTTCCCCAAGTTCTTTAATAACTTTTATTTCTGTACTCTAATTTCTCTAGTTTTGCTATGCTTCAAATAATGTGTCCATCAGACAAATGAGCTTTCAAGACGTATATATGGTGTTTATGGTTTTGTTTCATTTTTACATTATTTCATTTATTATTTTGTGTAGCTCATACTTTTATATATTTCACAATTCTGAAATAACAAAAAGGGTATAGTGTGACAGTTCCTTTTCCCTTCTTGTCTCAAAGCCACCTAACACTATTCCCCCAACCTAGGAATGAGTATACTAGTGCCTTCAGAATCCTTCCAACTATACTGTGTATACATACAGGCAACTGCGTATTTATATCCCAACTCACCTTCACACTTTTCACTTAAATGGTGGATACTTTTCCCCTTCCTTTTTCCCCCTTTATGAGGATATCTTTGAGATCCTCCATATCAGAATAGAATGTCCCATTCTCTTTCTGTAGCTGCATGGTAGTCCTTTGGTCCGATACCTTACTGTTTATTTAACCAGTCCCTTATTCTAGAACATCCAAGTAGTTTCCAATCTCTATCACAAATAATGCTTTAATGAATAATCTAGTACATACATCATCTAGTTGATGTGAGAATATATTTATGGGATACATTCTTAGAAATGGAATCACTAGTCAAAACATGTATGCAGTTATTATTCTAATGATGTTGCCAAATTGCTTTTCACTGGGGTTGTACCAATTATGCTCTCCCCGGCAACATAGAAGACCACCTATTTCCCCACACTTGCCCCTATTTTACGCCATCAAACATTTTAATCTTTGACAATCTGGTTGGTGAAATGTATCTCAGTTGAATGAGGCTGAGAAGATAATGTTGCATAAGTTTCAGTACTTATTTTCTTATTTTGTGAACTATCTTGCACTTTATATTTGAACATTTATCTGGACAGGTCTGGAATGATGGAAGTATTTCAACAGACATGGAGGTGAATGGTAGGAGATCCTGTCACAGAAAAGAGACCAGGGTCTAATGCAGGAAGCTTCAGGAGACCTGCAGGAAGAAGCACAGACTCTTTGCCAGAGCATGATACTAACTTGGACAGTGATGAATGTCAGCTGTGTGTAGATCATGTCCACCAGGCAGGCAAATTCCTGGATTGATAATGGTTAAAAAAAAAAAAAAAAAAACAGAATTATTAGCAGATACTCTGCTTCTTCAGTTATACATAGCAATTAGGAAGTTACAAAAAAAAAAAAAAGCAAGAAAATCTTGAAAATATTTGGCACCCTCCCATGGTAAGACTTTATAAACCATCTGTTGGCAGTAAAGAAATTTGGTCTTGCAATTACTGAACCTATGGAGAAAAAAAGATATGTATGAATACACAGATGTGTGTGGATGTATGTATAGTATGTTTTATAAACATATATACCATTTTCAACATATACAATAACATATATAGTATTCATATATACTTTTCAAGTATTTTGTAGCATTATAATTGTTAATGTAATTTGTTCTAAGAGCTATTAGGAACTCAACTATTGATTGTTTGATGGTAGAACTGTAGTCAACTTTTTTTTTTTTGACAGAGCCTGACTCTATTGCCCAGGCTGGAGTATAGCAGTGAGATCTCAGCTTCACTGCAATCTCTGCCTCCCGGGTTTTAGCAATTCTCCTGCCTCACCCACCCAAGTAGCTGGGATTACCAGCACCTGCCACCACACCCAGGTAATTTTTGTAATTTTAGTAGAGATGAGGTTTCACTATGTTAGCTAGGCTGGTCTCGAACTCCTGGCCTCAGGTGACCCACCCACCTCAGCCTCCCAAAGTGCTGGGATTACAGGTGTGAGCCACCATGCCCAGCCTGTAGTCAGCTATTTTAAAAATTGCACCCAAATCATTTCTAAAACAAAACTAGCAAGCAAAAAGTATTTCTACTTGTTGTATATGGAAGGAAGTGAGGATGTTGTTTTACTTTAAAAGCATTTGCAAATGTAGGAAAGTCACCGGTTGGAGACTGCTGTGGTTTGAATGTCTCCTCCAAAACTCATGTTGAAATTTAATTGTCATTATAGCAGTATGATAAGTTGGGACTCTTATGAGATGGTTAACTTCATGAAAGCACTAATGCCATTGTCATGGGAGTGGGCTCCTCATAAAAGGATGATTTTGGCTCCTGTTCTCTCTCTGTCTCACACACTCACTTGCTTTTCTGCTTTCCGCCATGGGGTGATCTTCACCAGATGCTGGTACCATGCTCTTGAACTTCCCAGCCTCCAGAACTGTGAGCCAAATAAACATTTGTTCTTTATAATTTACTCAGCTGGTGGCATTTTGTTAGAGCAGCAAAAAATAGACTAACAGAGAGACCTTAAACAGTTAGCAAATTTATTTAAACGTAAAAAAAGTGTGTAAAAGATAACTTTTTAATTTGTAAATTTCTTCTGAGAAATATGCAAAACTGACAAGGCTTGCATACAGAAAGATTTCCTTCCAAGGTATCTTAGCTCCTTTCACTGACCTTTGGGCAAGCTGACTCCTGAATAACCTAAAGTCCTTTAAGTTGACAATCCTTGGTTGCCTGACCCAGATTGATCCCCTCAGATGCTGTTACTGATGGCAAATGTGACTCCTTCAGGGTTTTAAGACTCTTTGGCCAGTTAATACTCCAGGGTGCTTTGATAAGCTCCTCACCCTGTAACATGAGACTGACAAGAGGGCAACACCTGAACA
This sequence comes from Papio anubis, assembly GCF_008728515.1. Lineage (NCBI taxonomy): Eukaryota > Metazoa > Chordata > Mammalia > Primates > Cercopithecidae > Papio > Papio anubis. The sequence continues at coordinate 80,698,320 of NC_044978.1, forward strand.
TGTTCAGGGTTTGAGTCCACAAAGGAGAGCAAGTCTGGGAGCCATGTGCATCTAGTTAAGAACAGAAATAAGCACAAAACAATATTAACTTTAGAAATGAGATGAAAGCCCATGTGTGCTGGCTTTCACACAGAAGGGGAGACCCAACGAACCTCCACCCCCTTCAGCACTGCTTTTAGATGGAAATGATTTTGTTGAATACTGACACAAAAGGAAGATACAAACGAAGTGAAGAGCCTTAGCGAACAATTACATGCAAGTAGGTTACATGAAAATATAGTCTCAAGTGTATGATATCTTGTGAATATTAATTAAGGAAATTATTCTCAGAGCAGCTAGTGTTTAAAACAAGATCTAATCTCTGCTGAGTGGCCCCACCATTCTTCCTCTCAATGTTTAACTTCAAAGGGCTTTGGAGTTGGGGCAAATGAGATTATTATTACTTCAATCTAGGGAAAACCTATTCTAGCCAATTTGATGATAAATTCTAGAATTACACATAGCAGTTAATACAAAGAAGAAAAAAAACTCTATACCCATGAATGTCTGCCTGCTTTAAAAAAAGGTTTTTAAACCTTATCTAATCTACTCTGTTCCCCTACAAAAATTGCACAATTCAAATATAGAGCTGGAGAAGGATATGGGCCAGTCAAAGATATATATTTTTTAAAAAGCTGTTCTCCTCTATCAATTTGGGGCCATTTGAAATGATAATATCACTAATAATAACAGCTAATGCTCATATAAATCTGTGTGTCAGGTGCTAAGTGTTTTACTTATATTAGCTCATTTAATCTCTGAGGTACTGCATGGTAAACAAACATGGAAAGGTAAAGTGACCACAATGGGTCAGATATGGAGCTGGGATTTGAATCGTAACACCAGACTCAGAAGTTTAATCACCATGCTATGCTGCCCCGTAGTTACAGCTCATGTAGAAAAAAGGCAATATTTCTGTCTGTCAATCAGGATAGTTGTCTGATGACCTGTACAACTCAGAGTAGGAGGATAAAGGCAAGTCTTTAAAAAACAAAAGACAAGCACCGTATTAGGTAGTACCAGCAAAACTGAATTATATTCACAGATTATTAAGGACGCCCATATGAATTTGGCAGATGTGTGCTTAAAAAAAAGTTTGAGGAAAGATAGTCAATTACCTAATGTTGAAGATTTAGCTGTTGGTGAAATCAGTGCTGCTGCCATTCAACGTATTCAACTGTAAACAGATGCTGAGTATGGATAGGTATTGAAGCACCCAGATGCTGAATGGATACAGTTACAATGGGATGAGAGGTGCAGACAGTGAATCAAGACAGAGCGGCTGCAGATGTGTGCTGGCCAAGGATAAGGGAGAGCATATCCATGCTGGCGTCCCCAGCAGACTTTTAGGCTGCCACGGTGCCTGGATCCTCAGCTGTCACACTCCACAGAGAGTGTCGGAGGTAAGTGGAAGTGTATTCTGCCATTCTTGGATCAACCTGAGACCCAGAAAAGTCGGGCACCACCAGTTGAAACAAAGATCTGGAGAATGCAAGGTGCCTGGAGCTGGAGGCTTTTCAGAGTCAGACTTCCCACCTGCCACTTGCCCTGCACAGAAGCCCCGCAAGGTCACTGCTGGTTTTCACATGTGCTGTGCAGTGTTCCCCTGCATGCCTTTGGCAATGCTGTTTCCTCTCTCCCTAATGCCTTCCCCTGCAAACACCTCTCTAGCAGATAAAACCCTTCTTGTGATTCCAGACCTCCAATCTCAGAAACTGAGATTGCCTTTTCCTTTCCTGTGGATGTATAGCCTTTAGTTCCATTCCAGCACTTATTATTACATCTGCTTCTGCTTCTGTCTTTCTCCTTTGCTTAACAAAGGATTTGAAAACATGATTCATGTCTTCTGCATTTTTATATCTGCTGGCTCCCAAAACAGTGCCAGGCGCATTGTAGGTACTCAGCAAGTAATTGTAGAGTGAATGTTTATTGCAGGGAAATCTGAAGGCCCAAAGATATGTTTTCTTTGGTCTACACATGGCTTAAAAATAATAAATATGTTGCAAATATTTACAGTTTCAGAGATTTCACAGGAAAAAAAAGGATTGTTGTCTTCTCTATAAATAAAAAAAAAATCTGGCCATGCTGGGCTTGAATCACACCTAACATCAGTTGGATTTGAGTAGTGGCTGTCCCCTCTGGACAAAACATTCTCTTGGAGATTTGTTCCAGTCTCTACCCCTCCCCAGGTATTTTTGCCTTACATCTGCCCTCTTCCCTTCTTATGAAACCCACTTCACCCCTGTTAAGCAATGGATTTTTCATCCCCTGAACCCATCACACCAAATCATCAGACCCTCCTGGAGACTTTGATTGCCATTCCCAGCACATGTGTGCTACAGTGGTTTTCCATCGTTCAATTTTCACCATGCCCACATCTCACTCCTGAGTCTATTTGTAAAAGGCCTAAGAGGTAGGAGAAGGATGCTTCTTTTGGTTCATAGGAAAAGGAGCTCAAGGAAAGATCTGTCTTCTTCTGGCATATCAGCTGTTGGCACTGCTGAGAAGCAGGATGCTGGCCAGGACGGACAAACAAGCAGCTGGGAATGGCAGCTCCTATATTTCAGCCAGCAAAAGCCTTTTCAAAGCCTACTTTGCATAAGACAGTTCCGCTGACCACATTAGAGTCACAGGGGAATAGTTACCTCTGGAACTTCCTTTCTGCAACAGTAGCACCCTGTTTAAGGGAACCAAGAATGGAATATGATCGTCTCCTATATATGCTGCCATGAGGTTTCAGATGACCGTACTGGCATGAGCTTTCAACATTGAAAAAATAAATGAAAGCTCTCTGTAAATAATAAGAGCACTGTGTCCTGGAACCCAAAGAATAATAATCCCAGGCCGTCAGTCAGTCAAGCTGAAAATAGTTTCTTCCTCTCTCTTTACTGTGCCTGGGATGACGTGACACAGACCTCAGTTCAGGAGTGATATGAAACCTGGCCCAGAGACTCAGCACAGACTGCCCCCACCACTGCCAAAATGCCGAGTGAGACAGGGAACTCATCCCTCACTGGCGGTGAGGGTCACTTCTTAGGTGTTGATGTGAAGCACAGTTTCGGAAGACAGGTCATGCTTCATGAACTGCTAATGTTTGTATTTAAGGGGGCCTTCAAACCCAGTCTGGAAGAATGACAAGAAGAAGAACATGAGCCAGGTACTGGGAATTTATGTTCTCAAAAGCCCATAAGTCTTCTCCTTGCGTGGACTCATACAATCTGAAACAGTGGGCCCCCTCCTTAGGCCCATTTTCCAGATGAGGGTTCTGCAGCTGTGCAGGCTGAGCAAGGTCACTAAGCTTAGGAGTTGCAGGTTATCATTTGAACTCAGGTCTGTCTGTCTGATCCCAGAGCCCTGGCTCTTAACTACGACTTTCTCTTATTTCCCGTATTCATTCACTTATTTTCCGAATATGTATTGATCACCTGCTATGAGCTAGACACTGTTCTAGGTGCTTGGGATACAACAGTAAGCAACTCAGATAAGAATCCCTGCTTTGAGAAACAAACAAACAAAAAATCAAATACTGCACATTCTCACTAATAAATGGGAGCTAAACATTGAGTACACATGGACATAAAAATGGGAACATTAGACACTGGGGGCTACCTATTAGGTATGATGCTCACTACCTATTAGGTACTATGCTGACTACCTATTAGGTACAATACTCACTACCTGTTGGGTACTATGCTCACTACCTATTAGGTACTATACTCACTACTTGTTGGGTACTATGCTCACTACCTATTAGGTACTATGCTCACTACCTGGGTTATAGGTTCAGTCACACCCCGATTCTCAGCATCATGTAGTATACCCAAGTCACAAACCTCCACGTGTACCTCCACAATCTAAAATGAAAGTTGAAATTGTTAAAAGAAAAAAAAAAGAGTCTTTGCTGTCAATGAGGTTGTATTCTACCAAGTGTGTTTTGCAGTGTTGTGGAGTTTACAATCCACGGTTGTGAAGACTCTTCACAGTTAGGCCTTGTTTCTAAAGTACCCAGGGCAAATATGTGAATTTGGGTTTGGGGAGAGGCATGAGCTTAGTTGCTGTATGTACATTTTTAAACTAAATTCAAGGGGCTAAAAAGTTCCTGGTGAACTTGAAAATGAGGTTGGGGTATGGTCTATCAGTTTTCCCTGGAGGGAAAAAAATCCCCCAATTTAATTCTCTTCTGAACTCCGCCACATGTTGAGATAAGAAGGGTGGGGTTATAAATCAACTCAGCTCCCTTGGGAGAAAAATTATAGTAATAAGCTTTAAAAAAGATGATAATAATAAGCTATATGATTTCAAAGTAACTCACCCCCACCCCCTTTTTTTTTGACAACTGAAATTGATTTTGAAAGGAAAGGCTGTGGAGATTTTAGCAGAATACAATCCAGACACTCTAAATCTAAACCCTCCAGATCTGGAGACGCCTGGGCTCTGTTGATAATGCCCTACACCGTGCCTGACATACCATACCCACCACCACATGTCACTCAACATGCCTGAGAGTTCATAGATGAAGGAAATAAAGATGGAATGATAATAAGACTGAAATCAATACAGCTTTCTTTTACATTTCCCAATAGTCTCAATAACTTCAAAGAAGCAGATATGAATATAATTAATGAACAGAACAAACACCAAGTGGAAAGTAAATCTGGACCTTGTTCTAGGAGCACTGCTAAAATGATGGATTTAGGATTACAGACATGTTTGCTGGCAAATTCGACTATTTACTTATTTTCAAATGGTATAATATTTTAGGGCAATTGAAGTTGCTTCGGCCTGAGTGTCCCTTTGAAAAATATCTTGCTGGAACTATTTGGTACCCAACTAAACAGAGCCCTTGTACTTTGATGCATTCAGCAGTATTAAAATTTATGTTAGAATAAGTATTAGAATGAATCCTTCAACCAGCTCTCCATTTGACTGCTTCTGCAAGCTAATCCTGCTTTAAAATATGTATATTCTTAGAAAACAGACTAAATTGAATAACAACAATGTTCAGAGGAAATTTCATACTTCTGTTTTGAAAAGAAATAAGAGTTCTTACTAGGGAATGGGTTCAAAAGCTAAGAGAAAAATGGCCTGTTTCTTTGTGGCCTTCCTTATGGAAGTTCCTCAAATGTCTGACCTTCAGTTTCTTCATCAGTAGTAGCAATAGTAGTAGTACTCATAGTAACAACAACAATAATAAAGTTATTGGGTATTCTATTCATATATATTAAACTCACTGTGCTAAGAGATTCACATACTTATCTCCTTTAACCCTTACAACAGCCTTATGAGATAGTTCTAGTGTACTCCCATTTTGTGGAGGAGGAAACTGAAGTTCAAAGAGGTACAATGACTACCTTGTCCTTTTTAAGTACATAAAGGCCAGCATTCTACGTAAAGCAGCCTGACTGCAGAACTTCCTTTCCTAACCACTGTTTTCTTAGGGCTGGCAGTTAGGAGGTGTTGGATATGAGTTTATTTCTATAGCCATGGCTAAGTTGATCTACTCTGTGTTGCAGCTTCCTCATCTTTAAAATGGTAATAATAATACCGACCCACCTCACCTCTTGCACTCAGTACATTTATTATGCAAAAGTCAAAAGAAGAGGGAGAATTACATGGCAAATTGTGATGGTTTCTCTGTGATGGAACCAGAAGCAACTGGATAAAAATTGTCCTTCTAGTTTTTTGTAGTATACCTACAACCTCATGAGTTCCAAAACATGGGTATATTCGTCCCATCACTCCCAAGACTTTCTTAGCCTGTTGTGGCCAATTTAAACAACTAATTATTTAAGTGTCCTATACCAAGTCAACATAGCAAAAATAAGAGAGTTCTGATAATTAGTTATACATATAAATTGTGTAGAATCAAACCAAACCATTTAGGCCTTGGAGTGACTGTTAAAAATTAGACTATTAACATTGATTTTCTCTTCAGGATCCAAGTCACTTGTTTGCACTCTAAGGCATTGGTCTAACATTTGGCACAGCAACAACTCTGTTTCTAAGACATCAGCCCCCCAGGGACATGAATTTAGCCAGAAAATGTCCTGTCAGGCAGTCTCATTATAAGACTTACACAGAGAGAAAGAGAAGTAAGTTTGTTCCAGTGATTTGTCATGAAAGACACATAAATGTCTTGATATTCTTTCTTTTATGAGTTGTAAAAACGGGAATAGTTTGCATCTTAACTTACGACTAGAACAACGATGTGCGAATCCGGACCCACCTGGCTGCTTCAGTCCACAGGGCGGGAAGTGAGAGCCAACTGTAGGGAGGTGATGGCCCCATCTCAGGGGGACTGATGTCAATCCCTTTGAAACCGCCTCATGGGCAGAGACCAATACAACATGCAGAGGTCATGCGACTTCTCAGGCCTGACCCTGGAGAAGGGCCCAGGTAGAAGGAGCATCCCGTGTGCCCTATATCGGCTCCAGCAGCAGTGCGGCCTCCGTACTTGGTTACCCAGTACAGCAAAATTAAAAACATAGGGCTGGGTCAAAATGGGGGACAAAAAACACTCGCATTAGCAAACTCTTTGTCTTTTTATGTGGTAAGGAAATCTAAGATCTAATCAGTATGCTTGATTGAAAGGCTCAGTGAGGGGGATCCCGCAGATCTTCTCCCTGCCATTAATTTGAATGTTAGCCCTCTTATGGCTGTATTGACAGAAGTGGCAGTGATGCCATTTTGAATCCTGCGGTCCCGTGGGAGGAGGCTGAAGCGCTGTCACTGCAAAGTCATTGTGTAGCCAGGTGCCTGGTGGAGCTTCCTGTGGCCTCACACCTGTTCTCCTCAAGAACCTTCAGTCTCTGCCTCTGCCCACTTGCACCTCACACTGCCCCTCCTTCTGCAAAGGAGGAAGACTTGGCCTGCTGCTACCCCCCAACCCACAGCTTTTAGGAAGGCCACATGCTTAAAGCCATCTGATAATGAGGGGTTGGGGAGGGCTGAGACATGGCTGGGGAGGGCTGCAGAGGGTGGAGAAAGGTTAGGAAGAAAACCCATAAAGCAACAGCAAGAACTGCCTTTAAAGAAACACCACTTAGTCTTTCCTTCTCCTTTATTTATTTTTCTAATTATTTTTAAGAAATAATTTATTTTTCTAATTATTTTTAAGAAACAACATAGTCTCGCTATGTTGCCCAGGCTGACTTTGAACTCCTGGGCTCAAGCAATCTTCTTGCCTCAGCTTCTCGACAAGCTGGTACTACAGGTACATGCCACCACAACCAGCTAATTTTTAATTAGAGATGTAAGTCTTGCTATGTTGTCCAGGCTGGCCTCAAACTCTTGGCCTCAGACAATCCTCCTGCCTCAGTCTCCCAAGTAGCTGGGACTACAGGCATGGATCACCACGTTCAGCTTTCTTCCTCTTTATTTTTGCAATTTTGTGGAGTGCTCCTACTAAGTGCTAAATTAGAATTTGCCACAGTGCTCATTTAGGTGCCGCTTTGGTGCACAGTACTTGCTGTTACACAGGATGAGCTTCCTTTTGCGGGAATTAAGACTTTAATAGTGTCTCCTTTGTGCTTTCACCAGTTTAATGCCAGAGCCAAGCGTAATTATAGCGCGGGCTGTTAATGGATTAGGTGGTGGCTTTTGCCGCCTTACTGTGTGCCTATTTTCTTCCATTTGGCTTTGTGCTGGCTCCCATCATCTCCTAATTATCTGTTCCCCTCTTTGCTTGACTGTCTTAGAAGTTATAAGGGTATTATCTGAATCCAAATTAAATTTCTTTTTTCTTTAAGGAAATGAAAAAGAGAGGTTTGTTTTTTGGTTTGGCTTTGCTTTGTGTTAGGAGTAGCATACTCTACTCCAGAGTAATCGAACAGGAAAGACATATAAAAGTATCTATGGTGTTCAAGCTCTATGAAGCCAAATAAGCCCAAGTCAGCTCCAACCCTCCCCTTGGATGCAGTGGGCATATTCAGTCTCTTCTCCACCTCAGGGTATCCACCTGGAAAAAAAAATGAAATCATCACACTTACCAATCTCAGCGTGGCAACTGGTAGATTTAACAGTGCCCTGAAAATAAGACTCCTCTATTTAACGAAGTGTTTTATTCAAAGGTTCATTTGGTTAATAAAAACTCCATTTTTCACTTGTGTTTGAAGCTAGTCCATTATTCTTTCACGTGTGGTTTGAACCAGTTTCCCGTGAGCTGTGGTTGCTCCTGAGGATGGATATGAATGGCACTTATTAGGAAGGGAAGAGCTCATGAATTCAGATCATCCTTAATGCTGAAATGAGCTGTAATGAAGCCCTGAGATCAAAGTGCTTGAGGAGCAACAGCAGATGAATGGGCCATGGCGCTTGGTCTGGGTTGCTGTAGAAAAGGATTAGGAAACTTCACTTAAGTAGCCAGAAAGATTTCCACAGGCTATCATGCTACTCGTTTAATTGTTTACAGGATTCATGGACGAAAGACACTTTTAACAGATATATAAATAGTCTTCCTCGGAGAAAACGGTGTTAGCAGATATTTTTCACGGGGAGAGAAAAGGCTGTAAATTAGCAGCAAGAACAGAAGCAAAGCCATTCTTAGGTCCTAGGGAGGAGGGAGAGGGAGGCCAAGGGAGGAATGCAGACCCAGACCCAGAAAGAGGGGACGACAGGGAAAGGCGAGAGGAAAATGCCACCCTTCCCTCTAACCTTCAGGGTAAGCATAGACTCTCCTTCCAGGGAAAAGCAAATCCCACTTAAAAAAATACTGAACATGAAGCACAACAGAGCACCTGAATCGCAGTGAGGGTCCCTCCCTGCCACGCTTGAGCGCAGCAAGATGCAGGGGGAATGGAAAGCAGATGCAGGGGCGTAAGTGCTCCAGCGAACCACTCTCCTCCTCGAAAAGATGTCAAGGATTATTTGTGTTACCTCTCTGGAAAAAGCAGAGACATTCTCTTAAAGGATGAATGAAAGATGAGTACAAAGAGTTAATTTGAAACCAATCAAGCCCTGTGTTCGTCTACTGCTTCAGAAATCCTTCTATTTAATGATGAATTTATTTTCAAAGCAGCGCCGATCCTTTTGAGGGGAATTCCACCTCTCACAGCTGCACAATCTGCCCTGCAGTGTTGAGCTTTCTCGCCCACCTGCTCTTTGTAAAGCAGCGTGGACTTCCCAGAGCTGAGACTGTGCCAAGCTGGCTGAGGCTGCCGAAGAGCCATCGTCAGCCTCCTGCCACCGAAGTGTCAGTGAATCCACACACCACAAACCCCTGCAAAACGGGCAAAGCAACTCGGTGGAGCCACACAACCACACGGCAAAGCCACAGGCTCCCTCTCGCCTAGCAAAAGACCCTATTGAATTTTCTATGGTTGATCTGTTAACCTAACTTGGCTTCACCCGCTGCCCTGTTCAAAAGCAACTGCATTGAAAATATTACTTGCAAAAATTTTAGAAAACATCACACCTGAAAAACCCTAAACAAAATTCTCATTTCATATTCCAAGCACAACTCCTGAAGAAACTAGAGGGTTTGATCTACTTTAACTGGGATGGTGCTGACATGTTTGTTTTGAAATAGCACCTAGCCATGACTTTAAAAGCTCCACTTAATAGCTTTTGGTTCCTTTCTTTCTTCTTCCTCTTTATTCAAAGACACCTAATTGTAATTTTCTGAAATTTAAATATAGTTGCTATGCATTTGGTTATCAACAAAGAATTTCTAGATTAATGCAGAAACACATTTAATAGGGCAGAATGCTGTCCCTTTGTTTCTTTGAGGACATCCACAGCTCTATTAACTAGGGGGATTATAAGATCTGACCCTAGGCGTGAAATGCACCCTGTTCCCCAATCTGAAAAGATTTCTCCTTTGTCAAGTCATCTGAGGTACACTAGTACTTATTTCCCTTAGTAAAATGGTAACATTGTACCAAATTACCAATTTTAAAGTGATGATTCATTGGAAAAATGCACAATTTGTTCTAAATGGAATTTTATAAAATGGACATTTGGCATAACTCTTCTTTTTTTTCCCTTTCAACCTCAGTACCGAATTTTTCACATCTTTACAGTTCTCTCAGAGTTGACCAAGAATCTCAAAATGAGCTGATAAATAATTGGTGTGCCTGCCTTGGCAGTGACAGCAATAGCAGTAGTAATGATGGGCTAAAGACAGGGCATTGACTTCTATGGTGCCTTGCTGAATAAGGTTTGGTATTATCACCCTGGAGCATCAAAATTCTTGTGCTGTCTTTCTATGAGTCTTTGTTAAGACTGCGAGTAAGACAAAGATCACTGTTTATGCTACAGCAGCATATAATTTAGAAATCTACAAAATGCAGCTCACAAGTGTTACTCAGACAGCAATTTAAAGATTTTTCAGGAAGAGAGCACGCTTCCATACAACATATACCTACGGAATAGATAGAGCCTGTGTACCCCCAGGTACTTGTGAGAAACTGAATTTTCAGGATTCCCCCTTTAGTTCTCATCCCACTTCCAGCCCTACTGTTGTGGTGGACTCACTAGTGATTGTCCTGTCGCCCCTGCCTGCTGCCAAGTTGGTAAACTCTACAGACACAGTGTGCTGCAGAGAACGTTTCCAGACAACAAGAGAAATAGCTCCATGGCACACTCTCACACTCTCTCACACTCTCCTTCTTCCCTTTGCCATGCCCAGGCAAAAGCAGCCTGCTTAAGACTTAGGTTTAAGACACAAAGCAATCGCTTGGATCAATTTTCCCAAATATGATGCTTAATTGCTTTCTACTGAAAATCTAAAGCAGAATCAAAAAGAAAGCTTATAAATTATCATAGTGAACCTCCTCTAATTCTGTTTCATATGCAGTCTATTTGTTGGAGGTGTAAACAAACAAGAACTCTGACTCCCAATGCAATTCCTTCATGGTGCACTGTGAACTAGGAAATCATTCTAGAAATATCAGAGCAACAGTTTGGAGTGTCACCCCACCTCATGTGCCCCCTCCCCCTCAAGCTTGTGCTATGAATGTTTTTTTGTTTTTGTTTTTGTTTTGAGATAGAGTCTCGCTCTGTCTCCAGGCTGGAGTGCAGTGGCGCAATCTCTGCTCACTGCAAGCTCCACCTCCTGGGTTCAAGCCTCAGTCTTCTGAGTAGCTGGGACTACAGGTGCACACCACCATGCCCAGCTAATTTTTGTATTTTTAGTAGAGATGGGGTTTCACCATGTTGGCCAGGATGGTCTTGATCTCTTGACCTCGTGATCCGCCTGTCTCGGCCTCCCAAGGTGCTGGGATTATAGGCATGAGCCACCGCGCTCGGCCATGAATGTTTTAAAGATCTGCTTATGTGTGTTTGTCTAGACTGGATTGTCCACTGTGGTAACCTCAAAGCCTAGCACAGTGTATTTTTTGAAGTGGAATTGTGTTGCTTCCCAGCATTGCGCACCTCGCCTCCGTTGGAGAACAGCTTTGCAGTTTCTACGGGTTTGTCTACCTCTCCTCCAGCTTCAAGGAGTGTGATCCTGATTTCCTATCCATAGCAACTGGTTTAAAAAAGAAGGCACATGACCTAAGCTGGTTCAATAGGAGTGAAGCACAGACATTTGTTTGCTGATTTGAGGATAAATTCTTCCATAGTGAGGAAGAATTTGGAGCTGCAAAGTAAGACGGCCATTCTTCCACCAGGAGAAAAGCCAGTCTGAAAATAAAGGTAACACCCAGAGGAGAGCCAGGGATGAGAGAACTGTAAAAAATCAGAGACCTGATCAGACCATTCCTGAAGATTGAAATCACCCTGGACTATTCCATTTATGCCACCCAACAAATTATCTTTATTCCTTCAGCCACCATGAACTCAGTTTCAGTTATTTGCAATCAAAAACTTCCAAACTAATACAAACATGGTTTGATAAATATTTTTAAAATGATAATATAATTACACATAATTTAGTCCACATTAAAATATAACATTATTAATCACCGCATTTCTGTTACTAAAGTTTGTGCCATCAGCAAACTCTAGAACTGAATCTGAAAATCCCAGGCCAGGTGCAGTGGCTCACATTTTGGGAGGCTGAAGTGGGCAGTTCACTTGAGCTCAGGAATTTGAGACCAGCCTGGGCAAACATGGTGAAACCCTGTCTTCACTAAAAATACAAAAATATTAGCTGGGCATGGTGGTGCATGCCTAATCAGCTACTTGGGAGGCTGAGGCAGGAGGATTGCTCGAGCTTGGGAGGTTGAGGTTGCAGTGAGCTCTGATCATGCCACTGAACTCCAGTCTGGGTGACAGAGTGAAACCCTGTCTCAAAATAAAAAAAAAAAAGAGAAAGAAAATCATAAAGTATTGGCATTTTCATCCATGGTAACAGACCATTGCTCAGTGAGTTTATGAAGAGAAACATAGGCTATCAGTCCCTGAAAATTTTCTTTTTTTTTTTTTTTTTTTTTTTTTTTTGAGACGGAGTCTCGCTCTGTCGCCCAGGCTGGAGTGCAGTGGCTGGATCTCAGCTCACTGCAAGCTCCGCCTCCCGGGTTCCCGCCATTCTCCTGCCTCAGCCTCCCGAGTAGCTGGGACTACAGGCGCCCACAACCGCGCCCGGCTAATTTTTTGTATTTTTTAGTAGAGACGAGGTTTCACCGTGGTCTCGATCTCCTGACCTTGTGATCCGCCCGCCTCGGCCTCCCAAAGTGCTGGGATTACAGGCGTGAGCCACCGCGCCCGGCCAGTCCCTGAAAATTTTCTATATGCTTCCATAGAAATGAAAGATATAGGCCGGGTGCAGTGGCTCAAGCCTGTAATCCCAGCACTTTGGGAGGCCGAGACGGGCGGATCACGAGGTCAGGAGATCGAGACCATCCTGGCTAACACGGTGAAACCCTGTCTCTATTAAATACAAAAAAACTAGCCGGGCGAGGTGGCGGGCGCATGTAGTCCCAGCTACTCGGGAGGCTGAGGCCGGAGAATGGCGTGAACCCGGGAGGCGGAGCTTGCAGTGAGCTGAGATCCCGCCACTGCACTTCAGCCTGGGCGACAGAGCGAGACTCCGTCTCAAAAAAAAAAAAAAAAAAAAAAAGAAATGAAAGATATAACATGTACTCACTACATAAACATGAAGTGAGACACAGAGCTTAAAATTGTTACAGTAAAATAATAATAATAATAGTAATCCTCTAATTCACCGTGAGGAAGACAAGAACATCTCCAAAACAGTTATGGATTTGTTCTAGGGCCTCCATCCTCTCACTTGGTCTGCAGTGGCCAATGACACACAGCTGTGAGATAGCTGGCCAGGCTACAGACTGGCTCAAAGCCCTCTAAAGACCATCTCCAGGTAGAGTCAATTAGTCCTTGCACAGATGCTAGTATTCAGAGGAGAGCTAGGGCTGAGAGAACTATTAAAAAAAAAAAAAAAAAAAAAAGCAGAACCATGATCAGATCATTGCTGAAGGCTGAAATCACCCTGGACTTTTTCATTTATGTCATCCAACAGTTCTATGAGGGCAGGGACTTGACTGACTCTCTGCTGTGTCCCAGTGTCTAATATGTGACACACAGTACGTACCTGCATGTGTACAACTCATGACACATAGTGGGCTCTGAATAATTATTTGCTGGATAAGTGAATGATGAGAATTTATGACTAGGGTCTCCTTTGCACTAGTCTTATTCTGTGCTTCATACAACAAGTAGGAGGAAGTGCAAGAGATAATTGAGTTAATTTTGGGTTTTCCCCCAAGCTCCTCTTTGATCTTTTGGACATTCGTCAGATTCCTGCATCCATCTAAGCTCATTTTAGGACCTTATACACCCTTAAGGAATTTTTTTTTTCAACAGAAAATATGCAGAATCTGCTTGTAGAGAGAGAAAAATCAGGTGAATCTTTAACCTAAGGAACAAGATGTAAATAACCTTGTTTTGCTAATTATGAGATTTTAGGGAAGTCACTTTACCTTTCTGGTTCTCAATATCTTCATCTTTCAAAGGAGAGAGGTGAACTGGATGAGTAGCTTTTTGAGCTGTATTTGATAGAGCCAAGGTATTTTCTAGAGATAGAAAGATCTAGATAGAAAGATCTACCTCTAGATAGAAAGAGAGGAGGCAAGGCCAAGTGGGCAGGGTCTGGAGTCCTCTACCCCCCACATCAACAGAAGGGATTTCTGAAGTTCACTGCTAGGCTTCAAATCACAGCTCTACTATTTACTAGCTGTGTTATCTTGAGAAGTTAATTTTTCTGTGACTCAGTTTCCACACCTGTAAGTAGAGATGACAATAATACTTTTTATAGGGTTATGGAGATTAAATACATCAGTATAAATAAAACCTCATACATGGCAAATGCTATATACATTTTGGATATTATTGGTTTTATATATTGGAGTTCCCAATAATGTTTGGGTTTAAAGGATTTAAATGTCTTCTGCTTCTAACAAAACAAAAATACTTAAAAATTTCAAGATGCTCAGGGTCTTTAATTAGGGATAATAAGGAATACTAATTACACAGGGTCCGTTAGACTGACATTAACCTCTCCAGCCACGGCCCCATCATTGTCATTAACACCACACCTCCCCGCCGCCAACCAGACTCTCTCCAGCGTCTTTAATTCAGCACAATGGGCTGCTGCCACTCATGTGAGCTTGCTTTTTCTTCTGAAGATTATTCTGCAGTTCCATTCAAATGGCCTCTGTGTAGCTGGGCGTCTGATGCCTGGTGCTAGACAGAGAAGGGCTCCGTGGCTAATCGCCTACATTCCTGTGAAGACTGAAGGAAAAGATAAATTTCCCTAACAGTCAACATTTTAGGGAAGGTATTTTTTATTTAACAGAAAATGGTAAATATCTGAAAATATAGAATCCTCAGGCAGTTTGAAATTTGCAAGGAAGGAGTGCCTGGCAGTTCAACTGCTTTAAAATTCCATTTCCGAAGATACCGTATGAATCTGAATAAAACCTGAATGATTATGGTAATTATTCACACTAATAACCTTGCTCTGAAACTTCTTTATCAGTGCTTTTACTTCCAGAATATCCTAAGGATTGTGAGACATCTCCTTCCTTCTCTTACTTATGGAGGAAGATTCAGGTAATTGACATCATTCTCTAGAATTGAGATTATGGTACCTTCTATTTCTAGACCCATCCCAATCTCAACACCCCTGACCTGAGCACTGATATTATCCCTGAGCAAGTCCCATTTTCCTGATTTGCTCCCCAAACATTGAACACATATTTCCTTTGACATTTGGCCAACATTTAAAATATTTTCCTATTTGTTCTCCCTTTCTCCCTGCCTTCTTCTGTTTCTTCTTCCCTTCTTTTCACCCTTTTCTCCAACCCCACCCCTATATTTCTCCCCTCTCATTCTCTCTTTCTCTCTTTCTCCCCTTTTTCTTTTCACTCGGTAAAAAGAAAAAAAAAAAAAGCTTCTGCCTATTCCTTAGAACTAAGGTTGGACAGGGGCATCACTGTCCCAGAAATATGCTAAGATTAATCCAATTTGCAAGGGCATGTAGGAGCTGTAAATATTTATGGGAAACAGAGAAGAAATTGACCCAAGCAAACAAAGTAAAGGGACTGGGCAGAGGCATGGCCAAACATCAGTGACCCCAAGTGTCACTCCATGGGTGCCAGATGCAATTAGCCACCAGTGCCTCCCTTTGGGGTGGGAAGATGGGGAAGCAGGAGGAGGGTGGAAAATCTGTCCTTGGCATCAGGAGCAATAGAAGTATTCTCTCTCCCTTTCCTCTAACCCCAGCCCATTTCTATCTACCAGTCTGTTGGAGGTTTTAGGGACGGATTTTATAGTCCGAAACTTTCCACACCTCGGATAGGCCTATGCCTGGCTTAGGCGGTGTCATTCACTCCTGGGGAAGGAGAAAACACATGCTCACCACCCGCTCACCTACCCACCCCTCATCCTGAAGAGATTCATTGCTTTTTCCACACTTGTACCTAGGCATATGTGAGTTCCAGGGTTTAAAATCCATAGGATAATTTCTAAAATATTCTCTTCTTTTGTTGTAATTTAGACAGAATAACTTAGAGATAAATGCATTGGTCTTTTACTAGATGGTTTATGACTATAAATGTATTATTACAGAGGAAAATTTTCACCAAGTAGTCACCAGCCCCCTCCTGCATTCTGCCAGGAATGAGACACTCACTACCATCAAAAGCGGCTCAGTTATGTTGGCCTCGTTGTGTTCATTAGAAATACATTTTGAGGGCCAGGCATGGTGGCTCACACCTGTAATCCCAACACTTTGGGAGGCCGAGGCAGGCGGATCACTTTAGGTCGGGAGTTCGAGACCAGCCTGGCCAATGTGGTGAAACCCCATCTCTACTAGAAATACAAAAAAATTAGTTGGGCATGGTGGCATGTGCCTGTAGTCCCAGCTACCTGGGAGGCTGAGGCAGGAGAATCCCTGGAACCCTGGAGATGGAGGTTGCAGTGAGCTGAGATTACCTCACTGCACTCCAGCCTGGGCAACAAAGCAAGATGCTGCGTCAAAAAAAAAAAAAAAAAAAGAAAAAAAGAAAAAAGCAAAAAAGAAAAAGAAAATACATTTTGAAATCAAATGAATATCTGCTTCCCAACTGCATATGTCCCTTGTTCTTTTTCCTAACTCTTAAGGTCTTACACAAATAATTGTACATTGCTACCTTGTAGTGTACATATGCTAGTTTTGCTTTCTTGTTTTTGTTTGTTCATGTCTGCCCAGGCTCCTAACCCTCTCCTTCTCTTGGAATTAGTCTCAATATGTACATCTTAGAGGGAGGCAGGGCCCTACTTCTCACTATGGAAGCCAAAGGGGGCTGGGTATTCCTTCTGCTCACTCTTAGATAGCAAGTGCATGGCCATTAGTCAATTGAAAGCTCTGAGTAGGATTTGTAATATGGGGCAAGGGGAGACATAGTCTATCTGTGGACTATCTGTGGAAGCAGAGAAAGGCCTAGCAACTGTGGCCCCAAGCGTGTGGTAGAGGTGGTCCCAGGGGCAGCAACTGGGATAGATGGTTCTCACAGAGTAACCACAGTTCTATCTTCTGCTGCCAGACTCCCTTGGCTCTTGTGTGATTTCCCCTCCAGGTTCCCTAGTTTTCCAATGATCCCACAAGTCACCCAATAACCTTCCCACAACTTTCTTTTTTGACTACGTTAGACAGAATCCATTTCTGTTGTTAGCAGCCACAAGGCCTGACTGATACACTTTGTTTCACGTAGTTGAAGATAAGTATTATGTACTCTCGATGTTTTTTTTTTTTTTCTTTTTCTTTTTTAGACTAAACGTCCCAAGTTCCTTCACCACATTTCCAGATGGGTCAGCTTCCTACCCCCTCACCTCATTGTTCACCTACAGATGTGCTCAGTGTCTCTGCGCACTCGAACAAAGCAGGGCTGTCCTCTTTCTAGAACTAGAGGTGATACTTTTAGCAAGTGCTACCCAGAATGTATGGCCACATCACACTGTTGACTCATACTGAGTCAAATAAAATCTTAAGTTCTTTTTCTACATATTATAGGAAAGCTATATCACTCTCATTTCATAGTTGTGTGTGTGTGTGTGTTTTAATTTGGAACTCCTAGGTCATTAATAAGGTCAGAATTGCTCTGTCTTAGAGGATTTCAAATTCCCCAATAATTAGGTTCCTGCCCTTTTTATCCTATGAATGAGTCTTACTTTACACCCCGTTTCCCCAGGGGTTAGTCTCTGGCCTACCCCTTACCCTTTATCCACCACACCCTCCTCACGGGACTGGATAGCCTGCCCTGAACCTTCTCCAAATTATACAGCCAACCGTGCCTAATGAAAACCACCTGTGTGCACGGCTGCCATTGATTCACTTGTTCAGCCTCTGTTTTAAATACACATGCTGGATGTGAGACCTAGGAGATTACTGGGTGACTTTATGCATATCACCCATTCTTTTCCTCTCAGACTGATCTAGTTTAGCTTGACTTTAAGATTAATGTCTCAAATAACTAATAAAAAGGCATATTTCATTGCCTATTCTTAATTGATCTTGGACATGGGAGAACAGGAGATAAAAAGGAGACTACATTTGTTGGGTGTTTATTATATGCCTGGCATGGTGCTAGACCTTATAAGCTTTATTTAATTTATTATACTCACCAGCTCGCTAAGATACATATGACTGTCCCAATTTTAGAGATCAGACAAGCGTGTCTCTCAGAAAGGATAAACAACATCCATTAAGTGGCAAATTTAGAATTCAAACCCAGATTTTTTGCAGCCTGAACTCTCCTGGCCTCATTCTGACACCACATATTGAACAGAAGTATGTGAACTGAGAGATTTGGAGTGTACGGCCCAGCGAAACGTGCCGCACTCCCTCTGTGATGCGTTTCAGAGTTGATGAAGAGTATGAGTTCTAAGAGTGACTCATAGTCTCCCTGTCATTTCTCCCCAGAAACAGCCTTGTAGCCACCCAACCCCTTAGATACTGATTGGAATCAGCATGTTCAGATAACCATTCATCCTGGGTGTTCCTAATCCTTGGAGAACTTCTGGACTCTGAGGGCTACTTTTACCACGACTGTGACACACCTTGTAGCAAGAGGGTCCCAGCAGTTCCTCATACTGCCCGGAGATTTAAGAGGGAACACAGGATGCCTCTGAGAACCAAAAATGCTAAAGTAGGAACGAGCCAACCATGTTCTAGGTTTCACTGGAGTCAAGCTGAAAGGAGTGGAGAGACCCAGGACCTGCTTGGCCAAGCCTTTTGATCGCTCTCAGAATTCTTTCCAAGAGGACGATGCCGCTTAGAGACACACATCATGTATAAACCGAATTCTGGTCAGTAGCTTGAGTCATTTCTGTAACCAAACCTTTTCTATAAAAGTACTTACAAATAGAAAAATTGTCCGGATCAAATTTCACTTCCTTTCTAGGATTCTGCCCGAGTAGGGAGGGAAGAATAAAGGCCTGGGTTATCCGGAAACTAGTAAACTGGTTTCTGATGAGAGCTTATCATATCTTGTTGAAG
This sequence comes from Papio anubis, assembly GCF_008728515.1. Taxonomy (NCBI): domain Eukaryota; kingdom Metazoa; phylum Chordata; class Mammalia; order Primates; family Cercopithecidae; genus Papio; species Papio anubis. The sequence continues at coordinate 80,717,296 of NC_044978.1, forward strand.
GCAATGCAATGCCAATAGCATTGGCCTATTTTTGTTTTGAAACCTCCCATCCTGGAACCACAATTGCTACTGCTTTGGTGGCAGAGGGAAGATGTTTATCCTTCACAAAGACTGTGAGCTTTCCAACCCTTTATGTAATCTCCCCGGCCACCAACAGGCCAGCCACATGGTGTCTGCAGATGCAGAGAGAGGCGGACAATTCTCATACCAGGAATTCCTCCACTGTCCTTCCAGTGTGAATAACAAGACTCTTCCCTTCCTTGCCTTCAGGCAGAGAACCTGAGGCTCCATTCTTGACTGCCAACTGCCCACGCAGGCCTGACAGCAATTTGTAACTCAGCTTATACAGACTCTCCTACTGTCTGCATTTTTGTTTGTAAAATGAGCAATTTGCTCTTGGTTGCTTGGCTTCTCTGTGAAGTCAGCCGCAAGGGCAGCTCACCAAGCAGGACAGCTGGTCAGTGAAAGCAAACCTCGGACCCTCCAGTGCATCGCCCGCCCCTCGCCCCTGCCTGGATCCTGTAAGTAGTTTTGTTACAAGGAGCTGCTCTCAGAGGCCAAGCGCCAGTTCTCCATGTGTGGTATCGTATTTGCTGCAAGAGAGAAATCAACCCAGAAAGAAGAAGCTTTTGACGGGATATTTGGGAGGTCTGGGCAAATTCAGTGCTCTTCTGAGAGCAGCCACTTTCTTTTAAGAGATGAAGTATGGGAGTGGGGGAAAAAGAGATGGCAAAAATGTCCTAGCTTCCACTCCAGGGGTAAAACAAACTAATACATTCATCAAGTGATAAAGACATGGTGAGGAAATAAAAAACCACAGCCAATGCTCACTGCCTCAGCGGCTGCGACATTATCTCACCATTCCTTTAGAACATATGTTTGACAGCAGCGTGAAGATTTGGGGTCTCAACTGTACTCTGAACACGGAAGGGAAGAGGTGAGAAAAATTGCTTGGTAAGGGCCCACATGATAAGTCTGCCAGAAATCCTAAGACCTGTCTTCCCCTCATGCCTCCCTCCCACTGCCATCATCACCATCTCTACTACATGCACACTTTTGTCATCAAGAACCATCAAGAACTGCCTTAAAGTGTGGCAGTTACAGCCACACCCGTGTAGGACATTTGCAAAGGGGAGGTAATACGAGCTTAGTCTCCTCCCTGACCCCTACTCCCAACCTCCTTCTTCAAGGGGAAAAGGTGCAGACTCACACTCTTATCAAGCACTCAGACGATTTCATGGGAACACCACACTTTGTTCTATTCTGGCTTCCCTCACAAGGGGTGAGGGGCGGCACATCTTCAAACGCCTGCTGGCTTAAATGGTGACAGCTGCATGCAACGGGCTTGCTTATAGCCTGCCTGGTGCAATGAGAGATAACTGCAGGGTAAGACTTCAAAGACAGACCCACTGCAGCCATTCCAACAGCCTGGGGCTGCTGCCTCCAGTTGGTGGCTCCCTCCATGCAACAAGTGAGCCAAGGGAAACTAAGAAATTAGAGCTTTCCCACATGCATTGTGAGTTATGATGCAAAGAGGCAAGAATGAGCCTGGAGAGGCATTTAGGGATTTCTGCAAAGCCCAGAGTTATGTTTTAGTCTTAGGCAGATAGTGATAAGAACCAGCTCATCATAGCATGTTTGACCAATATTCATGTTTCTAACAGGTCATACATCACATTTAAAGACTCAGAAATGAGGTAAGACTTTTTAGCTTTTATTTTGTAGGTGTGTATATTTCTCTGGTGTTACCTCAATTACCCATCTTTGCAGAAATCATTTATTAAAATTTGGCTCTATGTTATAATGTCTGGTGGCTTTTGATCTTCAACTAAGGAGCCGTTATGGGAGAAACTGTCACACAGAAGATTCAAGAGATGACTTGAAATCCTCAGTTCCTTGCAATGGGTAGCGCAGGTGGCTGTTTGGGGAACCACATTAAAGAGCCACTGTGAAAGGTAGTTATTTCCTGTCTTCTCCATCTGGCAGGTCCTAACGAAATGCACCCCAAGGGGCAGACTCACTGTGATATTGTGTAGATGTATGTGGTTCATGATGCTTTTGGTGAGGCTATTGGTTTTGGTGAATTTGCACCCAACTCAGCCCCCATTTCTCCTGTCTGGATGTCAGAATCCTAATTGAACATGGGTAACTTTATATACTCTCCTCAGTTTTCTCATCTGTGAAATGGTAATGAAAGTATCTTATAATAAAGATGATTTAAAAAAAACCTTGTTTTGCCTCAGGTAGTTGAGTTGGTTCCACAACTTAAAAGGAGCCTAATTAATAAATAAATTATGATGTATTCTTATGGTGGAATATAATATAACCAAAAATGTCTTAATTGATAAGCATGGGGGAAATATTACATTGTAACTGTTAAGTAAAAAGAGCAAAAGTTTTGAATGAAATAATCCGTGTAACATGGTGAGAATAGGGCATCACATGGGCAGCACTTAAAATATGTAAGTCATTACCACTGTTACCTCTCTTTTGTGCCCAGATCAATACCATCTCTCTTATGAAGCCCTATGTCCCAGCCAGAGCTAATCTCTCCTTACAGCTCTATCTAGTCACTCTGCCTTTGCCATTTCTCACTGTATACTTGGGATCGTACTAATTTATGTCATGGTTTCTCTCACCTTGTAATAAATATCCGTCCTTCTTGTTCTGCTTCAGTTAGGTTGAGTTGGCTCTGCAACTTAAAAGGGAGCCTATCTAATTAATAAATTATGGTCTATTCATATGATGGAATGAAATATAACCAAAAATGTCTTAAGGCATGGGGAAAATGTTAATTATACTTTGGTGAGAAAAGTTGCATAGAAAACTGTTCATATAATACATTCACAAGCAATAAAACAGAACCCAAAAATCACACATATATACATTAACATGTGTAGAAAAAACATTGCTGAAAAATATGCCCAATAATAATAGTGAGTAATATTTGGGCATAAGATTATAGTTGATGTTTCATTGCTTATCTTCATATTTTCTGGAATTTTCCTATTTCTACTCATCAGGAAAACCAAAAGTAATATGCTCTTATTAAGAAGGCAAATTGTGTCTGGGTGTGATGGCTTATCCCTGTAATCCCAGCACTTTGGGAGTTTGAGGCAGGAGGATTTCTTGATCTTAGGAGTTCAAGACCAGACTGGGCAACATAATGAGACCTCATCTCTACAAATAATTTAAAAATCATCCAGGTGTGTTGGCATGTGCCGGTTGTCCCAGTTACTCAGGAGGCTGAGGCAGGAAGATTGCCTAAGCCTGTGAGGTCAAGGCTGCAGTAAGCCATGATCACACCACTGCACTCCAGCCTGGGTGACAGAGTGAGACCCTGTCTCAAAAAAAAAAAAAAAAAAAAAAAAAAAGCAAATTGTTAGTTATGAAAATGAGGACAAATAAAAGCAAGGTGTTAGGGAGAATTTCATGACTTTCCAACTTTATCTGTTCATCCAACTAACATTTTTAGAACAACTACTATAAGAATGAGGATGTGATAAATACTATCAGAGAAAATAGACTTAAGATAGATCCTGACCTCAAAAACCTTAATATTTAGTTGAGGAGATGAGCCAGAGAGATGGGAGTAATAACGCAGAAAAAGCAGTAGAGGAAGAGAAAAGATGAGCGAGCTCAACAGCAAAGGCTGCCTGTGCTCCTCCTGCTGTGTCCACCATGCTGGGGAATGGGCTTCACAAAGAGGCCGTCTCAAGGACTCTTTGATGGAAGAACAGGCTCTGTGGCAATTAAATTATTATACAATCAAGGAAGTCAGGAATGAAACAATTAAATTAAATCCACACATCTAACATTTTAAATCACTGATGTCAAATCATTTCCATGCTTTTTCCCCCATTTTGCTAGTAAGTAGCAAAATAGTTTGAGTGAAAATTCCATCAACTTTCGGTTGACCTGTAGTGAAATGACAAAAAAGCAAACAGCTGAAAGAAAAAGAGAAGCAGGCCAAAATATTCTCAACCAGACTTTCCCCCAGAGACTACTGGAGATATAAAATTTGATTTTTTCTTTTTAAATTATGTTTTAATTTTACTTAAAAACCAGCATGATAGTAAAATTTGATTTTTTTAATGCTAAAATATTCTCAATTCTGGGTAAATTTTATGGAAATTAAGCTCTTCCTGGATTGTTTCTGAATAGGAAATTTATCTGATTTTCTCAAAGCTAATATAAGTAATTTAATCCTCCCCCTTGTTCTAGTTGAAAATGTCAGTAATTTTTGCAAAGAATCATAGTGGAATTTATTGTCAATATATCCAAATTTTATCATATAGAAATATTTTAAAAAACCACAACAGTTTTACTTTGATGGAAATTTTATCTGGGTTCAAAATTACTAGATTTTCCCTTCTACTTGCTAATGGAAAATTTGACAATCTCGAACCATGGCAAATCCAAATAGTTGGCTATTCCTTTGTGACACATGAAGGAAGGGTGCTAAGAAAGAGGAATGGTATTCGAATCGTCCTTTAAAAAGAAGAAATTGTGGATATCAGTGGTGTTTGAGGTAGTCACACAGAAGCAGACAAAAATGCAGGTTGTTTAGAAGACTTACCTAACCCAACCTACTACATCACCTTAATCAAAGGTGACATTTCAGCTAGAAATTCACTTCCAAGAAAATCAGAGGCTTCTTTAGTCAAGGCCAGAACATTTTGATACTTCCCACTAACTTACAAACAGAGATTCAGGCTTTCAAACACTTGTAGAAGGCCCTCCACATCAAAAAGTTTACTGAGGGCCGTGTGCGGTGGCTCATGCCCGTAATCCCAGCAGTTTGGGAGGCCGAGGCAGGTGGGTCACTTGAGGTCAGAAGTTTGAGACCATCCTGGCCATCATGGTGAAACTCCGTCTCTACTAAAAATACAAAAATTAGCCGGGCATGGTGGTGTGCGCCTTTTAGCCCCAGCTACTTGGGAAGCTGAGGCACGAGAATCGCTTAAACTCGGGAGATGGAAGTTGCAGTGAGCCAAGATCACACTACTGCACTCCAGCCTGGGTGACAGAGTAAGACTCTGTCTCAAAAAAAAAAAAAAAAGTTTACTAAGGAAACACATATTTCTGTATTCTGAAGAAAACCCAATGCTTAAATGAAGTTATTGATGCCACTACTAGCAACAGTTTTCAAAATCAGGCTCTTAGGTGTGATATTTGGAAACAGGTACTGTCCTGATTACTTCTCTTCTTCCTATATAGTCAGGGGTCAACAATTACATTTCAGATCTGAATTCATCTCAGCCCACAGTGCCAGATGGGCCTCCAAACAGATTCAGTCAGAGGAGGCCAAGACCAGGAGCCGCTGAATCTTGGCTGCAGTTCAAGAGGAATCTAGTCCACTTTCCCTCCCCCACTCCCTGGGGCTTCTCCAGACTTCTGTTTCAAAGACAAGGCTAGAAACTGCCTAGCACTCAGCCAGAAGCTTCGGCAGATGCTGGAGGCGCCTCAGCCCAAGAAAACATAGATTTACCTGGCTTAATCTTATCACCCTTTGACTTACAGAACTGAAACTAGAGCCTCCAAGGCAATTTTCTGAAAACATTTTTTCAAGTCATTAAAAATATGCATAATATTATCAGTTACCATTTATAGCAGCTGTATTTCTAGTAACTGGCATTGTTGTTACTTTAGGCAGGCCAGAAACTAAGCATGCCAGGAACTGACATGGTGTGTTATGTCACCAAAACAAAGAGCTCACACTGATAAAAGTCAGGTTGGCTTCTTTGTGGGTTTTCCCCTTCCTTCTACAAAGTGTTGTAGATGTTGTCTTCTTCCCTGCTCTCAATATGGGGTGAAGTGTTGAGCAACATAACAAGCTGGAGTCTCTTTCAAAGACATCTGTGCTCTAAAGGTAGCAGGTTTATCAAATGACCACTATTTGAGCAGATACAAAAATTCTAACCATTTTCTTTGCCTTAGATCTAATCATCTAGTGATGTTTTTAAACAGTTGATATTCCTGGGAATCATGCTCTTCTGGCATATTCATCTTGTAGGGAGGAAAAGACATGATTTTTTCTTGTCGTTAAAGCCCTGAGTGGCCAGGGCTGCTTGGAGAGGGAGGCAGTAGAGACTTACTCAAGTAGCAATGAACAAAGAGAAATAGATATTAGGAGGAAACATGACAGAGTAGGGAGAATGGTTATAAAGCTCTGGAAGACAAGGTTGCGGGAAGCCTCTCCCTCCAGTTCTCCCGCCTACCAATTTCTCCCTCACGGCATCCGTTTCTATTCCAGGCTCAGTTAGCCCCATCACAGACAGAGTAAGAAAAGGGCATTCTCTGCTGGGCCCATTTTCATTTTTTTTTTTTTTCAATCTTCTCAAAACCAAACACACATTACTGCTTTTTCAAAAGAGAAGCTAGTATTATTCGTGAGTTTCCATCTTCGTGTGTATGATTTGTTTATACTGATTTCTGCTCTGGGTGGATGTCCACATGCTGCCTGAAGTATAAAGGCGTGTGCACATATATTAGACACAAACTGCTACCATGGTGGTAAAGACTGCTATACATTTAGCGCCCAAGTCTCTTTCTTTCTGCACACCCAGCTAGGAACACTGTGGAAAAAAACTACTTGCTGACCAGGAACACTCACCGTAAACAATTAGCTCCTGCTATGTTTAAATCATAATACATTTGTGGTTCTATTTGTGACAGCAGTTTAGCCTAACTTAACAAATACCCCCACAGTCACATTTGACATGAAAACACACACACACACACACACACACATCATACAAGCATAGTTATTTTCAAAGGTCAAGTAAGTTCTTTTGAAAGCTGGAAAAACCTTTAGTGCTCTAAGAAAATATTACGTATGAACAGTATTTTCCAATTGTCAAAGCATTTTCATGCGTATTCTCTCATATAATCTAACAATTCTGTAAGACAGATGTTTCAGTTTACAGGTGAAACAATTCAGCTCAAATAGGAAAGTGGCTCTCCCAAAGTCACACAGCCAGCAAATGGAAGAGTTTTAAGGAGGGCCTAGACCCAGTTCCATTTCTCTGGGAAGCTCTTTCCTCCTGTGCACTGATGAACATTGACACAGCTTATTAAAGCTCAGTGCAAGCTTCAACTGCTGCAGACTTTCCTGGCCACGTCCACCCCAGTTAGAGCTGACCGTCTGTTCATTTGTGACCCACTTAACCTTGTACGTACATCCAGTAAGATACTCACCACATGTTATTATACTTATTTATTTACATGGGCTCTAAGGGTACTGAATGAGGAAGAAGACCTTCTTGCTTCTTAAACCTGCATAATTTCAAATCCATAGTCAACATGCTGCAATGGTAATTTACATGGCTCCAAACGTATGGGCATAACTTGAACGGATGCTTACAATATTGCAAAAGCAGTGTTTCCTTTGATAGAATTTGAGCGTAGTTAACAATCCAAAGAATTTTTTAGAAGTTACATATGAATCACTAGGCCTTCTTAATATTAACAGCTACCTGAAATACAGATTATTCCTGTTTAGGCCAGAATTGTTTTAATCTGGCTAGACTAAATCAGTTTTGATAACGTGAATGGTGTTACATAGTCCTAAATAATTCCAAAATGTAACTGTATAAGCCAGCATTAATACCAATACATTCATAAACACATATATCCACATATTAATGAGGAGAAAGGATACTATCTCTCTTCTCTTCATTTTTTTTTTTCATTTCACACTGTAATACATTTATCTCTGTTAAATAAACCAAGTGAAGGTAACTGAAATTGAGTACGTCACATGGCCTAACTGCACAGGTTAGGAGCAATGATATTAACCCTGTGTATACTTGATTATAGGTAAGGCACTTAGGGTAAAGACTCATTACATTTCCATGAGTTGTGCAAGCAGTCAGGTTTAAATCTTGTAGGCTTAAATCCTGCCAGCAAAAATATTAGAAGCAACTCTCACCTTTTTCTACCAGAGATTCTGAGACTTTGAAGTCCTGCTCCTTGCTGCATGCGGGCAAAGAAACATGAAGGAAACATATTTGTCTGCTGGAACTACATGGGAAATTCGAAAACACCCACCATTTGTCATTCCCAGGAATAAAACCTGGGAAGGATGAACAGAACTCTAGCCAATGTTAGTTTTCTAGAACATTGCCTTGGGCATAGTTAGTGAGAAAGAAAGAGGGAGAAAAAAATCAATTGGTGAGTTTTCCTGGCTGAAAGACAAGATTCAAATAAGCTCTTTAACCCTTGGTTTCAGCATTCCCAAACATCATAAAGATTTCAGCTCTTGTAAAAGGGGAGCCAGTTGTTTACAATAGTCTATTCTGGAGGGATTGGGTGTGTCTCATGAGGCAAATATTTGCCATAGGAGGTAATAAAATTGTATTAAGCTCTTACTCCACTACTGTACATGGTCATCAATGTGATTAGTTCACTCAAGTCTATTTTAAGATCCTGTCAGGCACAAACATTAACACAAACCTGGCATTTCTCCTTACGAATATATAATTGACCTTTCAAGTCTGTAATCTCATTTATCAAAGCGGATGGCAAGGATTTATGCAGAATAGTTCGCACACCTCTTTGATTTCAGCCCCCTGAGAACCCAAACATGCATCCCACCCAATCCTGTTTTATTTTCGCCATATCCTGTGTTGTTGAATGGGCCTCTTGTAAAAATGCATTGTGCACACTGCCCCCCACCCCGTTTTTTCTGAAGTTCTAAACAAATCTTACATCAGTTGTGTAAAATGTGCAGTTCTCTTACATTCCTTGGGCAGACTTTAAAGGTCAAAGTTCTAAAGAGTTGGGGAAATCTATTTGCAAGGACAAGAATCTACATGGCTAAAAACAAGAAAGTGGCTTAGTGGACAGTAAAGCAAGTTGCAGGGGCAAAATCGCACTCCAGAAAATGATGGGTAGAGGGGAGTGGAGGAGTGTGCATATCTGGAGTTTGCTCAGACTATCACCCTCTGCTTATTTTACCCTTTAACTACACCTTCTGGAAAAATTCACTGACCAACAGTACTGCTTCTTCATTACAGCAATAGTGAAATGGAGTGAGATACTGTTAGATTCTCAGGGGAGCCAAAAGGACAGTGGAAGAGCTGGTAAGAAAACAAGGTTAAGGCCTGGTTGCCCCATCAGAGCTAAATCCAACCATTAAAACTCCCCTTAGCATTTCCATTTCTGTGCCTTCACTATTGAGCTCAGCCCTGTCTCATCTCATAGTACCCTCAAGCACCATCATTTGAAATAATTTTATTTTCATAAACATGTATAAAACAATGTTTCTTATAAACATCTATGTGTTATAAGCATTGAGATCTAAATTCCCTTTCAAGCCAGTTCAGGTGCCAGCAAGAATCCAAACTACTCTGTTTCTGGCTGAATAATGTACACAATCCCAACAAAGACACCAAAGAAGCACTCAGCTCTGTTGCTATAAAACTAATAAATAGTGCAATCAACACAGGACACATTCCAGAGAAAGCCTGTGCTCAGTGGCTGGGTACACGACTCAAAGCAGCAGCCTCCCACTATCAAGAGTGGTCGGAAGATTGGGGTGTGAGGATAGGGAAAGGATTACATGTCATAAGAAAAAGGAAATTATGTTGATAATGATTTCTGGAGTCACTGCCAGCAACTTCAGCCAACTTGCCTGCAGGTTATCAAAATGTGCCAAATGTAGGCCCAGCCCTGTCAAGATTCAAAACATTCTTCACTCAGATCAAAGGAAGACCCTCCGAATAATTTTTTTATTTAATACAAATATTGTCCCCAAAATCAAAGATCTCTAGACTGTTAGACTTAACATATGGTAGAACAATTTCCCAAGTTACTGTTTTAGTATGAACCTGCAGTGAGTCCTTAATATCACCATTCAGTCATTGTTCAGTCATTCACTTAATGCATTTGTTGGGCACTTAGTGTGCAAAGTATTTTGCTATTTCTGTGCTGAATCCAAAGTTGGGAGGCAGGATAGCCTCACGTTTAGAAATACACGGAACATCACACACCGGGGCCTATCATGGGGAGGGGGGAGGGGGGAGGGATTGCATTGGGAGTTATACCTGATGTAAATGACGAGTTGATGGGTGCAGCAGACTAACATGGCACAAGTATACATATGTAACAAACCTGCATGTTATGCACATGTACCCTACAACTTAAAGTATAATAATAATAAATAAATTAAAAAAAAAAAAGAAAAAAAAAAGAAATACACACTCTGGTGGCATTCCAAACTTTAGCGGGTCACTTACTAGAGGTGTTATTTAACATCTCTAAGTCACATCTACTTCCTATGGCCCTCATAAAGATCAAATGAGATAATGAATGTAAAACACTTGGCAGAGCTCCGGGCACATAGAAGTGCCCAGTACATGTTAGTAGGTATTCAAAGTCATAATTTCTAACATCAAGGCAACATTTCCGAGAATGAAAAAAAAATCATGGATGTTTGACAGGATGTTTGTCCAGATCCTTACCACAATGCATTCCCTCTTCACACACACACACAACACTCATGGAACTCTCAGATTTTCTTTCTGCGGGTAAATATTTGCTTATTAGGTTTATTTATGCATCGTACTTAGAATATTCTTTTCCTAAACAGTCAGGGTAGGTGGCTGTGTCAGTCCTGCTCTGGACTGATATTTGTGTCACGACAAATCCCATATTGTCTGTACTGAAATGAAACTGCTCCGGCATCTCCAGGAGACAGTTTACTGACCTGGAAATTACTCCATTGTCCATCTGAGGAGAAAGTAAATCAGCCATCAGGGGGAAAACATAGGGAAGGACAACAGTTCTTTGTCACAGCAGAGGATTGTTTTCTGTGTTTTTTGTTTTTTACAAGCTCCTCCGTGTCCTAGGACAAAATAAGAGCCTATGGCTCTGTCCAGTAATGACTTTCCTCAGAAAAGCTGTGTCCTCCCCAAGGTACAGGCAAACCTTTTGCTGAAGTGATGGACTCCTCTTTTGCAACCAGTTAGCACCTGCTCTCAAAACTTGATCCCTCCTTGGTTTGTTTCAAGTGGAGCCAGGGGATCAGGACTTAATTAGCGGTGATATCTCTCATACTGATCAGTTCCATCCAGCTTCCCCTGAGGCCCTAGATTTGTCTCTATTTGGAATTCCCGTGCTTGCTGGGCGGCTTGTGTTTGCAGTTAGCTGGCAGATGCTTCCCACTGCAGCGCGGGGTGGCAGGAACACCCCTCGTGGCGGAGCAGGCGGCCCTTGGCAGGGCTTGGTGGGAGGCAAGTCTCAGCACCTTCGTTTAGCCTGGTGCCCACAGCCCAGAGGCGGCCCCACCATGGAGCTTCCCACGTGCAAGGATCGAGGCCCACTGAGGCTGCCTCAAGTAACAAGGAGTCACCCTCACCAGCTGGAGGAAAAGCCATGGAGGTCTCAGTCCTGTGTGTTTGCAAATGGCCCTTGGGCTGCTGGGGATGGAATTTTTTTTTTTTTTTTTTTAAGAGGGGAAAATGCCTCAGCTCTGTACAAGCTTGAAGCCAAAATAACATGTTTTGGCAACCATTATTTGGCAATTAGGGCCTCAGCTCACTGGAAGCATTCTTCCATGCAAAATATGCCTTAGAAAGCAAACACTAAACCACATCTGTGTGAAAATATAGGAAGTGAACACAGGAGTGACAGAGCAATGAGAGTCTGAAAGGGGCTTACAAGACCGGGTTGGAGTCAGGACACATTGGCGGAAGCCGGGCAGTGACTGGGTGGCTGGTTATTTTCACAGCCTTACCTCCAAATCTGACCCAGTCCAACGAGGGACTAAGGATACGGTGTGGTGACATCCTATGTGTGTGTCTCCTCCTCCCAGATGGTGGACTTGCCTTTCTCTGGCCTTCAAAGGAGCCCTCCCACAGGTTTTAAGCAAAGGCAAAGCAGAGGAACAGCCCCAGGCCTGGGATCGAGTTTTGCTGATGGGTGCACCCACTTCCCTCACCTTAGCCTCCCAGAGGGCAGGCAGAGGGAGGAGATTGGGGCTGGGACACTCCCAGAATTGAGGCCTCCACCAGGGACTTGTAGTTCTTCTCTCCCTTTCATCCAGCATTTGAGGGGAAAATATGGGAGGAAAAGTAAGAGAGACTCTTCTACCCAACCTTTCATGGAACCCACATTCTTTGATAGAGAGTAATCAAGCAAAATATACTCCTTAATGATGCAATTTTATGGAAACAAAGAGAGGTTATGACACATGGCACATGATTTCAGATCAATGTGAAGTTGTTTTCCACATGTTTCTTGAGATGTTATACATGTTGCCTCATGCTATGGTCTTCTCTCTTATATGATGTGCCTTTTTTCTTTCTTACCTCTGCCGAACTCCTCAATTTTTCTGGTGGAACACTTAATCAAGGTAAGATTTTGAAGGCAGGAAACCATGCCCAGTTAAACCTCCCATGCCCATCAATGGTGGGTTGGATAAAGAAAACGTGGTACATATACATCATGGAATGCTATGCTGCCATAACAGATAACAAAATTATATCCTTTGAAACAACATGGATGGACATGGAGACCATTATCCTAAATGAACTATCACAGAAAACCAAATGTCCTCACTTATAAGTGACAGCTAAACAATGAGTATACAGGGACACAAAGAAGGGAGTAATAGACATTGGGGCCTACTTGAGGGTGGAGTTTGGGAGGAAGGTGAGGATTGAAAACCAGCTATTGGGGTACTATGCTGGTTACCTAGGTGACAAAATTATCTGTACATTAAACCCCCACAACACAAAATTTACCTGTGTAACAAACCTGTGCATGTACCCCTTGAACTTAAAATAAAAGTTGGAAAAAGTAAAACTAAAATAAAATAAAAATAAGGATTCTAGTGACTATAAACTAAGATATTTAAATAAGATATGAATTGTATATGGTGCACTATCTTATAAACCTAATGTGAGCTACAATTTTGCATAGAGAATATCCTCACCCATGGTAACTGAATGAAATTAGAATATCATCAACTTCTTTCCATTTGTGTATTAAACTTTTAACTTACTTAAGTATAGAGTGACAAGGTAAACCAGACCATGCAGACACGGAAGAAAAGTCTAGTCAGCTCTCCATCCCTCCTTTTCCGAGCTTTCTTTTCTCCGTCTCAATGTCCACAATCTGAAGAAGTTATAGAAGCTTGGCGATATGACTGCACCTGTTGGCTTGCCTTTCTTTTGAAACCTTTAGAAAAAGTTCTGCCTGCAACTGAGTTTAAACCCTGAAAACAGTAAAGTATATGACATATTCCCTCTGGGCTCTTATTAGGAAAAATATTTATCTCAACTACTGAGGTTAATGTCTTTCAAAGAAGGCTATCAGGACTCCATCCCTGCTTAAGTCAGCAATCCCCACTCACATGAGTGTACTGGATACGCAGCTAGCTCTTGGAGGGCAATATGTATCTACTGCCAGGAATAATGGGAAGAACATATGAAGGGTCTGGAAATTTACTACATATAGGTTTTAATTGACTTTAGGGATGGCAGCTAGAATTTTCTGGCAGAATGCTGCTCTACCCTTGGGGTTAATGGTATTCCTGCCCCAGCAGAAACAGAAGTAAGCTCATTTTTACCAATATTTGAAAGGATCATGGGAACAGAATAGATGATCATGGATTCCTTTCAAAATACTTTAAAAAATCAATTACTCTTTGCAACATCAAAAGCCACGTAAATCCATATTACATATTGTAGGAGCTAAGTGAATAATTGTTGAATGAAGAGATGAATATTAGAGTCCAACAGACCTAACATACATAGCTTCTAATCAAGCTTTCGAGGTACTAGATTTTTTCAGGAGCCTAACTCTTACCATATCATTGAAGGACATTCTAGGCTATTCCCCCTTAAACAGTTCGATACATGGGTTTGAGAAAAAGTGTCCTTAAACTGATTTTGTTTCTTACTAATTGGTTTAAGTGCAGTCATGCAGTAGGCAGGTTACCCAACTACAATGTGCTTTTTTCTTAACATGTTTGTTAATGGGTTACTAGCTAGGATTTTTCTCTTTGCACACATCTCACAGCTAAGAACATTACTGTAATAACACATAGCATGAATGTCATTTTTCTTTTTCTTTTTTTTTTTTTTTGAGACGAAGTGTCACTCTGTCACCAGATCGGAGTGCAGTGGTGCGATCTCGGCTCACTGCAACCTCCACCTTCCAGGTTCAAGCCATTCTCCTACCTCAGCCTCCCGAGTAGCTGGGACTACAGATGCATGCCACCATGCCCAGCAAATTATTGTATTTGTAGAACAGACAGAGTTTCACCATGTTGGCCAGGAGGGTCTCGATCTCTTGACCTAGTGATCCTCCCGCCTCAGCCTTCCAAAGTGCTGGGATCACAGACGTGAGCCCCTGTTCCTGGGCCGATGTCATTTTTCTTTAGCATTCACCTTGTCTTATACTTCTTCCTTGCCTGAAGTCGCTATGCTTCCTGATTACACTGTCAAACACTTTGTTAATGAGGTGTTATAGTTTATATTAGGTTACTGAAAGGTTGTCATGATTTTTAAAAGTTAAGCTAAAGAAAGAAAGGATGAGTGCCATGTACATCCAGTGAGTCATGGTGGGGAAGTGGGAGTCCTTGCCATCTTGCAAAACTGTCTGAAATGCATCAGGCAGGGTCTCAGCAAAAGAAGACTCTGATTCAGAAAAGTACCTTGCTGGAACAGTGATGGAATTTAACTCCCCAGATTGGGAATTTAATTATCCATAAGAAGGTCTACTGGAACGAGATAGGCATGGGTGCAAATCTCTGCTTTGCCCTGTGACAAGCCGGCTTTGCTGGTCTTGGGTCAATCATTGAACTTCTGTGGTTTGGTGTCTGAATCTGTAAGAGTAATAACTCTGTAACCCTTCACAGAGACATGGGTATTGATAAGTGAGCTGTCGTTAAAGGGCTTCCGGTGCCTTGGATATAGCTTTAACATTAGGTTATTTATTTGATTAGTCGGTGAGATTATTATTAGTTTGAATGGAATTCTTATCTCTGAAAAGACAAAGATGTACACCAAACAGTGGGGTTCTTAATTCAAAGAAGTTGGTGCACTTAGTATGCTACAGTAACATTTAATGCTCTTCATTCACTGAAAGTAAACTTCTTTAACAGTGAGCCCCATGGTGTCTTTGTGCTTTGCCCAAGCTGGTCATAAGCAAGGCACTCCTTAGCTCCTAAAAGCAAGGGCTTGTCTATGTCTGTATGTGGGAACAGTAGCATTTTAATTCCCTACACAGAGTTTGAGAGTTGTCTCCTTTATTTCCTGTTGACTCAGCTATCTTCTTCCCACATTTTAGGGTTTGTGGTAAATGAAGAATTTGTATTTGGCCCATTGGAAACAAGACCTTTGAATAAGCTGAGAATCATGTGGACCCTGTGATTTTTCTAAATGATCTGCAATTCTCCTTTTCTCATAGATTCATCAGCATTAAGAAGAATTATATATGCATTTGCTAAAAGTGGGACCTCAGTGATAGGAGAAAACTTACTATCTATGAAACAAAACACAATTTTAAGATTCCCAACTTCCTTGAAATTCCTTCTAAAACAAACCAGCCCTTGTGAAAGATGCACAAAGCCTCGTTTTGTTTCCACAACTTTTCTCTCTCTTGAGAGGCAATAGACCTCCACCAGGGAAAGAAATACTCAAACCCACAATGAGAAAAATAGAAGCTGTCTATGCATATCCAAGCACACCCTGTAAAAGTACTTGATGTAAATTTGACCCAATTCATTTAATATTTTTGAATAATTTTACAAAAATTTTCTATTTTCGATTTTCTCTTTCCTTATTACTTACACTGTTATGGGAAAAAAAATCATTGAAAGTACGTAAATGTTCACAATTTTAATTTTAAACTTCTCAAATCAAAAGAATGAACCCATTTCAATCATTGCCTTTATACATGCACACACACACACACACACACACACACCCCATTTTAACCATTTTAAAGTGTGCAGCTCAGTGTTGTGCAATCATCACCACCATCCATCTTCAGAATGCTATTTTCATTTATTTTTTGTTAGACACAGGACCTCGTTCTGTCACCCAAGTTGGAGTGCAGTGGCCTGATCATAGCTCATTGTAACTTTGAAGCCCTGAGCTCAAGTGATCTTCTTGCCTCAGACTCCTAAGTAGCTAGAACTACGGACACATGCCATTATGCCCAACTAATTTTTGAATTTTCTGTAGAGATGAAGTCTTGCTATGTTGCCCAGGCTGGTCTCAAACTCCTGGCCCCCAGCAATCCTCTCACCTCAGCATCTCAAAGTGCTAGGATTACATGTATGAGCCATCATGCTCACCCCAGGATTGTATTTTCTTTTGAGCATCAATGTTTAAAACTATAATCCAAAGGAATTATTCTGGATCTTAGTATAAGACTGGGAGTTACTGGATCCAAGTACAAGAATAGGAGAGTTTTTCAGGGATAGGTCTGCTTCGGGGGTGATTGAAGTTTGAGTCCAGCTGGTGAAGGCCTGTGTCAAGCAGAAGGAGGAGGCAGATATATGGCTCAACCTAGACAAGTCTCTATTCAGAAGACAAACAGGCTATGTTAAGTCTGAGGGACACAGCACACTATGATGGGAAAATAAATGGTGAAGTCAGTGACAAAACTCCTGAGGGGTGATAGAATCAGCGTACAAGGTACAGCAGGAGTGGGAAGTTCTTCAGGTAGACCTTCAGTGGGTTAATGTCCAGGAGTCGTTCTGATCTGTATTCTTTATATAGCTGCAAGACAAAAGTATCTTTTAAGATGTCATTTCCTAATCTGGTTTATCTTCTTCACTCTTTTGGCTCCCATTTCCCCATGTTTACTAGGGAAAGAATAAACTCCTTTTCCAGCAGTCATGATGCTATATTTCACTATATACAAGGTATTTTGAAACAGCATTTTGAGTAGGAAGAATTGCTACCTAAATTCTGCTAGTGAAGACAATAACCTTTCTTCCTTCTCTCCCTCAGTCCATTAAACTTATTTTTTGCTTCTGTTAATATGCATTGGAGTTTTGTGGCTGCTGTTGTTTGGTAACTGGAAACAGAGAGAGGAGTTTCGGTGAGGGCTTTCCCAGAGGAGTTTGAAGGGAATGGTGCAGTATTCATTTCCCAACGTTTTCCATGGAGTTCTTTTTTGTGAAAGGGGATAACCAGAAGCTTGCAAAACTGTGAGACCATGAGCTTAGGAGCTCCGTGATAAAATGTGGCCCAGAATTATGGAGAAAGTTATTTTTTCAGCTTCTTCATAGACGCTAGTATTACTTTAGTATGCCAAAGATGGACAGCTTCATGACATTTTCATGGGCATTACTGTTCACATCATGGGCAGAAGCGACATTGTTCTAAATGGCTTCATGGCCAGCAGACATCACAGTTTGGAACCAAAGCAAGAGAAGAGCGGAGTGGGTACCATACGATGACAGTACCTGACAGTCTGACACAAGTAATGCATCCCTCTAGGGATTTGTGCAAGTAACCTATGGACACTTTGAGGAAGGGCTTAGAAACCTACTATCACAGGGTGGAGGCTTTAGGCTAAGTGACCTTTGGGTTACATTGTATTACTCCAAAGTATTAGGTTGTTTATTTCTAAATTTTCTCTGCCAAGTGGCAAATAAACTAATTATCTAAAATATGGAACTGGCCAGGCGCAGTGGCTTACTCCTGTAATCCCAGCACTTTGGGAGGCCGAGACGGGTGGATCACTTGAGGTCAGGAGTTCAAGACCGGCTTGGCCAACATGGTGAAACCCCATCTCTACTAAAAGTATAAAATATTAACTGGGCGTGGTAGCGCATACCTGTAGTCCCAGGTACTCGGGAGGCTGAGGCAGGAGAATCACTTGAACCCAGGAGGTGGAGGTTGCAGTGAGCTGAGATCATACCACTGCACTCCAGCATGGGTGACACAGCAAGACTCTGTCTCAAAAACAAACAAATAAAATAATAAAATAAAATATG
This sequence comes from Papio anubis, assembly GCF_008728515.1. Taxonomy (NCBI): domain Eukaryota; kingdom Metazoa; phylum Chordata; class Mammalia; order Primates; family Cercopithecidae; genus Papio; species Papio anubis. The sequence continues at coordinate 80,735,261 of NC_044978.1, forward strand.
AAACTTACTACCTATAGGGGTCAATATCTCAACAAAGGCACTAAGATTCCACTTGGAAGTATCTTGTAAATATTTATTTGCAGGCCAAACATATGGCATTATATCATCTTAAAGTGGCAAAGATGCTGGAAGATTTCAATTCCGTGCAGGATACACAAAACTTAATTAATTCACCTGATAAATATACTCTGAAATTCAATTATAAACGAAGCTCTAGAGGTAAAAGTATGAAGCAGCATCTGTTCTTTAGACTCAAAGACACAAATTTGAGGACGATCTGTGTAAAACATGAGCTACGTGTAAGGCCAGAAGAGTGCTGGTGTGGAGAAAGCATCAGCATTGGAAGAACAGAAAGAGGAGGAGGAGTCCTCATGAGGGACACAAGAGCATTGGCGAAGAGTGTTCTCTACATCCCAGAGTCCCTCTGCACGTCATCTTCCCAGCAGGGCACGTGGGACATCTGGAGATCTTCTATGCCAAGTGGAGGGATTTGGGGGGACACAGCCCATATCAGAGCTTCCCTCTACCTAAACGTGGCATTTTTTCTTTTGTTTTCTTGACTGTGGTCACTCCATGTTACCAGGACCATTGTAAGGAACAGCCTTATTTCAGAGTCCCGGTTGAAAAGGATTACACAATTCTGTCAGTTCCAGGATTCCCAGATCTTTCCAGGCGATCTCCATGCTGCCTCCTCACCTTCTACCCCAACTTCAGTAAGGTTTTCAACCCGCAGTCACCTCTCAATGTCCTGGTGTTCCTATGCCTCTTGCATCAAGTTACAGTCCTCCAGCCCAGCAAGAGTTTCTGTTTTGTTTTGTTTTGTTTTGTTTTGTTTTGTTTTGCTTTGCCTTGTTGCCCTCTGGTTTGACAGGAAACCGCCATACATCACAGCTCATCATTCATCCTCCCCACTCTATGGTTATCGCTGTAAACTATGCTCTAGTTTTCTGTTCTGTTTCCTTAGAACCCACAAATCCTCTCCTCTCTCAACAAAGCCTGGATCTTGCAAATGAAAATCTTGGCTTTCACATCTATTTTCCCTGAAATGAATTTCAGAAGCCTGTTTTGGAAGTCAGAAGCTCAACACTGACTCCTTTGTTCTTGGCTGGCTACTACTGGCTTCCCCCTAAAGTAAGGGGTGCCCTTGGCTTCAATGGGTGGCAGGAGGAATGACCAGAAAGGAAAAATACATCCAATAATATTTTAAAATATTTTCCCATGATAGAAGAACATCAGATAGCTGCTGAAATCCTGAATTTGTAGCAGTGCTAATCTCACAGTTGCATGATTTTCTCTAGCAACACTCAGAAGACTGGGTTTAAGCCTGGACTGATCTGGGGTGGGCGGTTTAAAGGCAAATGCTTTGAAAAGACAACGGACAGGCCAGGTGCAGTGGCTCACACCTGTAATCCAGCACTTTGGAAGGCTGAGGTGGGCAGATCACTTGAGGTCAGGAGTTTAAGACCAGCCTGGCCAACGTGATGAAACTCCAATCTCTACTAAAAATACAAAAAAAAAATTAGTTGGGCATGGTGGCGGGCACCTGTAGATCCAGCTACTTGGGAGGCCAAGGAGGGAGAATTGCTTGAACCTAGGAGGCGGAGGTTGCAGCAAGCTAATATCATGACACTGCACTCTAGCCTGGGCAACAGAGAGAGACTCACACACACACACAAAAAAGACAAACCAGTTGAAGCTATTGACAAGAGAGTGATTACTAGATAATGGAAAAAGTAAAGTTGAAAGTGGGCTGGAGGGTCAAGAGGCTAGAATTTTTGGTACTGGAATGAGTAACGTTCCTAAATTTATGAGTTTAGAGATGAAATAGTTTATGGAAATTCAACTCAGGTGGGGTCACATTCAAACATGCAGAAAAGCATCTTGTTGCTCTCTAAACTACGTTATTTTATGGATACTAGTGGTCACCTAAAACTTAGTGCATTCTTTCTTTTGCATCCCAGTTAGGATGCCACTGTACGCTACCTTGGGTGGTTGCTGCCAGCATGAAAGGACGGTACCAAAGGCTTCCATCCCCTGTCTTCTTACCACTCCCCAACACAGTCCCTGATCCTCACCTTGTGGAGTACACCACACCCAGGGAAGAGCACAATGTTGGTACCACTGATGTCAGCTCAGCTTTGGCTGGTCTTAAATACCATGTCTTCACTGCTTAGCTTATGGAAAACAACTAGAAGATACAAATAATAACGGATACTTATAAAGCATTTTATAATTTACAAAATAATTTTATTTATTTTTTTAACCCCCATGTTGTTTATTATACCTATTTTACAGATGAGGAAATGTAGGCTCAGTGAGGCTAAACGCAAGTTCACAAAACGAATCCATCCTCTTCATCCCTCACACCTGGCCCGGGTACCATCTCCTTGCCTGACATGGCTCCCCATCCTCTTAACTGTACTCCAGGTTCATCCTGCCCGAGCTGCCTCCTGACCTGTACCTACCCCCCACACACCTCTTTGCGTTGGACTTACGGCTCTCTATTGTAACGTCACAACTCACCTGTCTGTGCACTATCCAGGCCCAACGCCTAGCACAGAGCATGGCTCCTGCCAAGCCCTCTCGAGTGGTTTCTTCAGTGAAGACGTGGGCAACCTCAAAAAGAACACAGAAGGTCAAGAGCATCTGTGAATAAACCATGGCTTTCCCTAGTCCATTTGCTGACAACTCTCAAGCTATCAGGAGTTTCCAGTCTGCATGCTCACAAATTGATCTGTGAAAAGAGAAGGCCTCAGGGCTTGGATTGACGGGCCAAGTACACTGCAGGTTATACTACAGGGGAGACTGGCATTTACGAAATGGAAGTTTCATAGGCAGATAATCTCTCCTGGACCTTTGGGCTTGAGGAAAAAAAGGGCAGGAAGGAGAACAGAATTTTTACAGCCTTGTATATAAAGATCTTCTTGTAAAACCAAACTTCAAAGGGATAGAGAATGTCGTTCCTTTCCAATGAGTCTCATTAATTATCACAGCATCTCTGCAAGGGAAGCACACTGGATGGACTATTTCTCAAATGAAGAAACTGAGTATGAAAAGGTTTGATTATTAGCAGACTAGAAAAATATAACATGGGGCCGGGCGCGGTGGCTCAAGCCTGTAATCCCAGCACTTTGGGAGGCCGAGACGGGTGGATCACGAGGTCAGGAGATCGAGACCATCCTGGCGAACACGGTGAAACCCTGTCTCTACTAAGAAATACAAAAAACTAGCCGGGCGAGGTGGCGGGCGTCTGTAGTCCCAGCTACTCGGGAGGCTGAGGCCGGAGAATGGCGTGAACCCGGGAGGCGGAGCTTGCAGTGAGCTGAGATCCGGCCACTGCACTCTAGCCTGGGCTACAGAGCGAGACTCCGTCTCAAAAAAAAAAAAAAAAAAAAAAAGAAAAATATAACATGGTACTTCCAGGCTCTTCTTCTAGTGTGCCAGCAACTTCCACCAGGCCATTTAGACACTCGTTAAAGAAACATTTATGGAGACCCTGCTTTATGCCAGGCACTGTGCAGGGAGCCAGGAAATGTGGTCCCTGGCTTGGAGGGTTCCACATGTCACTTGGTCACCAGGGAAGTTTGCAGAGTCTAAACAGGCAAACAAATACCTGTGACACAGGGTGCTAAGTAGAAGGATAGAAGAATGGAGAAATAGCAAAGAAGTCACAGAAAGGAAAGTGATGATTATTTTTGCCTGGGAAGATTAAAAAAGACATTAACTGAAATCTTTAGTTCATCACAAGATTCTGACAGCCGGCATTAGCAAAGTTCTGGATTAACACTTTGAATGAATTTGTTAAATGAGGTAAGCCTTCCCTCCACATTACTGTGTTTTCACAGTCTTACAGAATTTGTTATCCACATCCCTAACCTCCACCAGCAATTCAAATGTACTGTGTCGACAGTTGTCATAATCCCCAACATTTACTCATTGCTTACCATGTACTATGCTAATGTTGTTCCATGAACTATTCCATTTAATTCTTACAACAAATCTATAAGTAAAAAATGTTTGTGTCTCCATTGTACAGATGAAGGAGGTTAAAGGTAACTTGCCCAAGCGTTCATACTGAGAAAAATCAGATTTCAGATCTCTGGTATTTTAGGAAGAGCAGCCCTTGCTCGAATTAAGGAGGGTAATTATTTGTTTTGGTTACACATCTACTGAGTTACACAAATTAGCATTCATTTTTGGAGCTAAAAATTAATAGCATTTATTTAAATACAGTTAATATTCACCTTTCATGTAAATTTTTCCTGTTTCTCTCTTTGTAATACCCAAACTGCCCCTCCTCTAAAAAACACTCTTAATAGAAATGTAAATAAAATCACTAATTGTATGTCATATTATGAGCTACATAGTTGAGCTGATGGACAATAGTTCCCCAAGTTCAAAATACCTTTCATCTATGCATTAATGGTGACTTATAAAGAGGCAGCTTGGGTTTTTTTAAGCTTTAGCTCAAAATATCCTTGACTGGGTGTGTTAAACCAAAGCACCTAATTAGAGATGACTTAGAGTAATACCTTCCTTTGTCACTTAATATCTTCTAACCACGAAAATCCTGAGGTTTTTACCTGTACCACAGAAACCTCACTTCCAAAGACATGATAATCACTGTAGGCTTTTAGCCTCCTGAACTCAGACAATGTGAAACGCCAGAACTCATCTCCACTGTTTCTATAATGGAAAATTTCTGATTACCGCAATCTACCAGCAGTGTTAAGTAGAATCCCACAACAAATATCCATTTAGAGAAAAGTGACTCGCCAAAGAATTAATTACTCAGGGCATCGGTGTAGATGGCATTTAAATGCTCAGTTTTTAGCCTCACATTGCCTGGGTTTGAATCCCATTGCCTCTACTAAGTATGTGACGTTGGGCTAGTTTTTCAAGTTGCTAAATTGAATTTGCCTCATTAGTAAAATATAGATGATAACTGGTGGAGACCGAAAGTTGCCCAGAGACCTAACGGGTTTAGTTAAGATTTCAAAGAAGCCTGAATGTCCATAAATAAACGACCAGTGTCAGCACTGAAATCCTTTCTCTCACAGTAGTAGAATAATGGCTGAGTACATGCCTGCTCTACCAGACTGTATTTCCTTGTCTCTCTTATAGCCAGGTGTAGCCATGACTGAATTATGTCTAAGGGAATAGGAATGGGAATTAGGTCAGGACACAGGGATCCTGGAGGTGCACTCCTCACGCTCTCTTTCCGCTTTCTCCTGCCTGTAGAAGGTAACAACTGCAACAATTATGGAAGCCACATGCTGAGGAACCACCCCAGTTTCCTGGGTCCCTGGATGGAACAGAGGCATATATTTACTAGACTTACAAGAAAAGTAGACTTCTATCCTGTTCAAGTCATTACATTTTGGTGTATTTACATAATAATAGTACCTAAATCATAAAATACTTGTAAGGGTTGAGAAAGGGAATGCATGAGCTCTTAGCACAGTGTCTGGCACTTCATATAGCTAAGCATGAGCTATTCGTGTGAGAGACAGTGTAGAGGGTAACAGGGGAGCTTTGCACCTAGAATCTGTGTTCAAATTCTGGCTGTTTCCTAAAAACCTGTTTAAACTGACAGATGTTTTGTTGTGGGAAAGAAAGAAACAAGAAGTTTCCTTCTTATTCAGGATCTGGCTGAGAAAACCTGTGGGCAGAGCTAGGGATTCTTTGCATTATCATCCTGATGTTAGTTCATTTCTGCAGTGAAACCAGCTACTGCAGAGTTCCAAGTGCTGTGACTCAGAAGCCCTCAGCTGACCCAGAAAACCTTCAGCCAGATTATAGAAGACACAAGGTCAAATAGATAAGAATCTAAAAGCCAAACAGAAGCCTCTAATTAATGCCAACAATCTGCCCTTTATAGCTCCAGTTTGGTCACTAGTTGACTGTTAAATTAACTGTAGTTCATTTCCTGGTACAGTCAACTTACAATTAGACATAATAATGAAGGGAAGTAATGGCACTTATGATTCAAAATAGCAAGTAATACAAAAATAATTTTATTTGGCTTTGGAATTGTGGGCATGTAGCATGGACACGTACATTTATTCTTTATCATATACACAGGGAAATGCCCCCTCCCAAAAGAATTGAAAACAATTGTTTATCTCTCTTTTTCTGTGGCTAATTTTCTATTCCTGTGATTAATTTTACACAGGACTAAAGTAAAATTATTTGCTTTTTTACTAGTGTAATTATGTGAAATCATTTCTGGACTGGTATTTTATTAAAAGACATTCAAGCATCTTTTAAATCTTAACTTGACTCATCAGGTTTCTTGAAAACATAAACTGTATTTCCTCCAGCACAATCACAAGCTCCGTTCCGGTTGGGGCTGGAAGATCGTGTCCAGGATGCTGTTGTCCAGCTACGTCTCTCTACCCACTCCCTTCTGTGTATGTGCCCTGTTATAAAAGGAGAGTCAATGTAGAGACCTGAAATTCTTTAATGAACCATTTTCAGTTTGGTTGTTTCATTTCTAAGGAGCTTCACTTTTAGTGGGGCTCTTCAGGAAGAAGGGTATTTAAAGACTACAGGAGACGATTTGTTTCCTAACCTTTTGACCCATGTCGAGGGTCTGGTTTTCTCCAGGAACATTCTATTATCAACAGCAGGATATGCAAGACTACAAAAGGGTACAGGGGAGATAATTAACATTGGGAGGAAAAAAGTAACCTGTACTCCATAACTACTGATAAGAAAGCAGCAGCATTACCCCCTAAATCAGTTCCTGGGAATCCAAAGACAGTTTGGTGAGTAAACATCATTTAATATATTTCCTTCCCTTTAAATGTTTCCCTTAAATTCTCATATTCTGCTGGTGTTAAAAGCAATTGGTAATATCTAATAACGGTGAAGCTATACGTCCCTAAGGACCAGCAATTCTCCTCACATATATTTATACCGAATTATCTCTAAGGGAATAGGATCTGAGCCAAACAGTATAAATGTAGACAAGCCCTTACCTATACACAGAAGAACACATGCAGGTATGTGTTTACTGGGGTATTATTTAAGTAGAAAAAAGTAGAAACAGTCTAAATGTCTACCAATGAGATAATGGAAAAATTAATTCATGAAATGGACATTTAAACTGCAGTACAAATCTATGTCTCTTTGTTTATAAAAATGTATAAATAGGACTAAATATAAAAACATAATATTAAGAGAAAAAGCCGGTGGTGGACTTACATGTTAAATACAAAAACCAAATTGTATAAAACAAAACTCAGTGTTGTTTATGAACATTTATAGCTATTATCATAGCTATACAATATATGAATTTCATAAAAACATGTTGAGGATTGTTCAAACTCACATTCAGGACAGTAATCATCTTGGGACAGAAGGGGGAAGGTAAGAAGAAGAACGGGCTCAAGGAGAGGCACTGAGTAACTCAACAAAATTCTGAGTGGTTTATTTCCTACTATCTGAATAAACCCTGCAAAACATTAAAATTTGTCAAAGTTCCATGAAGCATCTATGAGTGTTCATTATATTATTTTCTGGATTTTGTTTATGCCTGAAATATAGGACTTTCCAAAAGAGTCTCTTGGCAGATGGATATGAATGTATGTCATTGCCTCATTTTTGCTTCTGGAATGTTGGCCATTGCTTTTTCAGACAGTGCAGCTATGAGTGAGTCAGCCTGTGGTTCAGGTAAGGTCGCAAGCCATTCTTAACTGCTGATGGAGCTGCAAGCAGTAGCTAGCAATATTGCATATCAAGGATTTATGGTCTAGACTTAGTGCTGAACATGCGCTGTCTCCCATATTCCTCAAAACAATTTCAGGGAGAAAATACAATTATTATTCCCATTTTATAGATGAAGAAACCAAGTTGTTGAGAGTAATGTGGCCAAGGTTTTCTGGTGAGTGGAGAAGCCAAGAGTCAAATTGTGCCCTCTTAGACTCTAGCCACCACTTTATACTCCCTCCTCATGATTGGTGTCCATTGTCTTTACAAGTAATTATTGTCCAGAATTGTCAGGTTCAAAAGGTCACTTAAGTTCCCAATATAGGAGGTATGGGAATCACTGTGTAGCAACCCTCTGACACTGGCTGTGGCTCCATAAGGCACCTCACTGCTTCACACCTGCCTGGCACAGCTGCCACTGCATGCTCGGGACAGCACCCCTGTGAACTTGAAAGCTGTCCTCCAATAAGACCTTGATGCATGAGTCAGATGGACCGAGGCCTCTTGTCAGGATAGCTCCTGAGGCAGCTACGTTCATTCACAGTTTAGATCTATTCAGCAGCAGTCCTGAAACAGAGACGTCGTAAATCCCATCAAAATCTCCTCCATTATGTGACACACTTTGTTAGAACAGAATAAGGGGTTCGGCTCTGTTGGACCAAATCAAGTTGGTCTATGTGGAGTATCACATTTTAGATTCAAATCCCTGTTAAACCCTCTGCTTAGGCTCGTGGTTAACAATATTTTTATATCTGTCTGCAGAGATGACAGGCAGCCCAGCTCTCGAGCAGGCCTAGAGGCCTCTGCACGGCTGCTTTTAGAGGCAGGCTCCATAGATGAAAGGCAGAAATCCCACCACCCCAGTGTCTCCTGATTAGCCCGGAGAAAAGCTGAATGACAAACATGTTTCCAATCTGCCTGGCCCATGCAGGGAAATGGGGCAATCTGGCCTGAAAAGGGATTTAGACTTTTGTTGTGTGCAAGGGAGGGGGGATGGAGAAAAAAGCTGATTTAAATCCATCCACAATGCTTTCCCACTTGGTGAACTCTTAGATAAGAAACAGCCTGGCTGTGATTCAGTCCCCCACCACCGCCGTGCGTCTTCCTTCCGCCTGCCTCGCCACTAGGTAATCGTGGCCCTCTCAGACCAAGTCAGATACTATAGAGATGACTGCAACTGGTCATTTCAGAGCACTCACCCTTTTGGCCAGAAGCCTATGTGTTTGTTGATTAATAAAACTGGCATAGAGCAAAATTCTCTATAGAATTTATAGGCTAAAATAAGCATCAGTAACAGGGTATACACTACCTAGTTAGCTATTTGGTTGCTTATGCTAATCACACTACAGTACACTAGTTTCACAGTAGTATAACATACTACATAAAATGATTGCAAGGCGTATGTGGCAAATACTGAATTAAATATGTGATTTATTTATTGGAGACATTGCATTAAAACAGGATATTTTCATTTCTCTCTTACCGATAGAGAGAAGAGCCCCACAGGTATTGAAATTATACACAGTTGATACAGAGCTTCTTTTAACCATATAAATCAATAAATCGTTTGCCACATTTTATTATATCATTGTATATTCAGGTGGGCAGGGTTTCGGTGCGAATTTTTTTTTTTTTTTTTTTTAACCTATAAGCCACATAGATGGCAACGCTGTACTCTGAAAACATTTATTCTGGCTTCAAACAAATCATCCTTTTCCTTTCTCAATGCATACACTTGGGTATCAAGCTGATGGAATAAAGGATAGGGTTGCGGGGAGTCTGTCCCCTCCAAGAGTCCCTTTCTTAGGGTACGGATACGTAAAAAGCACCTGTAAGATGGCTGCCTGCCACATGGCCATGACTGCCTGGGTACAGCTAAGGCGCCTTGCTCTGCCGGCATCAGCACAGGGCTTCTTCAAATACAATTATCAAGACAGTCCTCAGTGACCTCTTATTGTGGCTGTATTTGGGAAATAGCATTCAGATGCAGATTGGCTTAAATCCTATCAATCCATTCAACCATGTGTGTGAGTGTGCTTGTATGTGTGTGTACACGCGCGTTTGTGAACACACATCACACATGTATTTGCACTTCTATAAGTTCTCCGTAGGGCATTTAAACCCCCCAACCTAAAATGTCCAAATGAGGAGAAATGCTTATTTTCCCAGGCAACTTTGTCAATTGCTCCTGTGCTCTTCTTATAAATATTTCATAGCAAATATTTAACATGATTCTTTCCCCAATCGGATCAGCTTTGAAATGCTCCTCAAAGTGAATTCTCCCCTAACAATAGCTTGATGCAGAAGCACTTTTTTCTCTGTCTTAAGCACAGGGTCTGCTGCCATAGCAGCGTGAATAGTTCTTATTTAATGGAAAAGAAAAGACACTTTCCATTAATTCAGTAGTCAGTGCAGGTGGGGGTGGTGACAGGCACAGCACATGCGTACCTTGGGCTTCCAATATGGAGGCACAGCCTACCTTGACTTCCCCTCCCCCAGCATGCCTGCGATTACTACCCAGCCGACATTAGAACTGTAATGGGAAGTGACAAGTTTATGTAAATGATCCACATACGGATTTTGCTCTTGTAAAACAGAGCAGTTACTCTGGGCTTTCTAATTATTTCATGCCTCGTGGTTCTCTGATGGGGCAGAGATGACTATACTTGAAAAGTACCTTGTGATTGACAGACTTCTGTCCCCCTGGAGCTCATTAGGTCTTAGGCTTTGGAAGATGGGAAATAACCCTACTAGGCACCAAAAAAAAAAAAAAGAATTCTCCCCAGCACCAGTGATTCTGTAAGATTCATTTGTTCACATTTATGTTTTGTTGGGGAAATAGTGTTATCAGAAAAGTGCACTATTGCTTTCCTGATCCAACCAGCCTCTCTGCTTTGGTGCTTTTGATTTTTAAAACCTGCGTTTAGAGCCACACAGGCTGTATGATGTAGAACTTGAAGGGTATGAAATGCCAGTGGAATTCTTCACAATGAACTATTCTCAAGAAGAAAGTGGGGAAGGAGAGAGGTGAGAGGGGCAATATGCCATATAGAGTAGCTATGGAATCTAACTGGACTTGAACTAGTGTTATCCATTATATAGACACAGCATGACCTGTCCTAAGTCAAATCCACAGAGACACCAATGAAGGGAGCAAATAAAATTGAATCATTGATCAGGAGAGTCTGACTATCCTCTCACTTGAAATACACCTGATGAGAAAGAGAAGAAAGTGCTGGGATGGGGGAAGATTGTGAAAAAAAAATCCATACGCTGGAAAGATTTCAAGGTTCATTTATTTTAGTTTTCTCATTTTACGGGTTAGAAAATTAAGAGGCAGAGTGCTCATATAGCTCACTAGCCATATAGCCAGCATGGACTGCAGCTTTCTACCCAATACCCATTCCTCTGGTGCAGAACCAGGAAGGGGATAGGATCTGGGGAGACCAGGAAACAAGGTCTCCAATAGGTAAGGTTCCAAACTAAAGAAGCCAAAATTGTTAGTCAGTCTCATTGTAGTAGGGTCAGATTTTTATCCACCACACTGAAATATGTAAACATTGGAGCATTCTTTATGTTTCTATAACTGAGTAGTAAGGAAAAAAATATTTAAACTTCCTAATTAAACTAAGTTCAGTGTCTCTCAGTATTAAAAGTTTCATTCAGGTTGGTTTATTTTCATTCAAGTTCAGTGGCCATTTTTCATGTCTCAAAACTTCCCCAGTCCCCATGACTACTTTCCCAAGAAGGCATCTGCGTATGTTATGTGCCTGTGTTGTGACTAGAGGGACTGCCTGGTTCCAGTGCTTGGGCTGCCCTCTGGTCTTCTGATGCCTCTTCAGCTTGTCTGTTGTCAAGTAAATGCATATGCAGATAGTCAGCTTCCCTTCCCCTCATCAACACAAATGCAAGAAAATGTCCCTCAAACCAAAGAAATCATCTTAGAACCTAAGAGAAAGAGGGAGGGGAGAGAATATTTATTCAAAATGCAATTGTGTTAAACCATGTTACTGAGCTACTTTCTTTATATTTTGCAAATTTCAGTACCACCACATACCCTTATGTTGTCCTTCCCTGCCTCTATCATTGACCTCATGAAGGGATCATAAGGAAGTCTGAGTCAGTCATAGAAAATTATTACCATTAAATGCACATCTGAGCCCAACAGTATAAATTTTCATCCCCTGCTATACATAAGCAACACAGAGTCAGAAAAGAAGGCACAGACCATGAAGGAGTGCATGTAAACCAAACCAGGCATGAGAAGATGGAAGTGTGGAAAGGAAAAGAAGGCCACCCTGTAACAAAGGCATGCCACAAAACCTCCAAGTCAAAGAATACAGAAAAGGAGGAAAGCAGCCTAATTCATTTTAGGAGGCTAATAAAACATTGATTTCTAAAATCAATATGGACAGCACAAGAAAAAAATTGCAGGTCTATTTAACTTATGAATATAAGTGGAAAAATCCTGTATAACATGTGATCTAAGTAAATACCCAATAATGTATTTAAAAACAAGCCAAGTGTGGTTTTTCCCAAAAATGCAACAACGGTTTGATATCAGAAACCCCAATGTTAAAGGAGAAAAGAAAGAAAAAACATCTATGAATGCAAAAGTGTTTCATGAAATTTATATTTCCTTGTGGTAAAACAACTATGAAGATAGCAGGCTCTCAATAATATTCACTCAATGAATGAATAAATGAATGCTATTTCTCTCTATAAAAGAGAATTACATGTAATCTCTACAAAGATGAAAAGAATATATATGTATAAGAGAATAGTGTCACTGAGCCAAGCGTGAAGGACAAGTATGAAAAAGGAAAAGAAACAAGAGTGTCCAAAGGCACAAAGGAAAGTCATCAGAGACTAGAGGAGACGGAAGAGGTGGGTAAGCAGGAACTTAAATAAACCACAGGAAATAAAGAAGACAGAGTTCAAGGGCACTACAGGCAAAGAAAGGTATTTCCAGAAGCTAAGGATAAGTAAGAAAGTACAAGAAGAAGACAGGAGGAACAAAGTACCCTCTGAGAAGTGAAGACAGGGTAGCGGGTTTCACTTAACCTCATCTGAGGTTTCTACAGAGGAAAGTTGAATGATGAAGAAATTAGGGAAATTAACCAATCAATGCCTATACTAAGAAGGTACAGAAAGGGAAGAAATGCCAAAAAGAAGAGTGGCATAATAACAGTCAACATTTGTTGGGCATTTTCTCAGGCCACTGTGCTAACATGTGTGTGTTAACACACTTACTCTTCATAGGTAGGTGCTATTTTACAGATGTAGACACAATGACCCAGAGTAGTCAAATATGTTTAAATTCACAAAGTCAGTAACTTGTGGAGATAAGACTCCAGTTCAAATCTTTCAGTATTTGAAGCTCAGGACCTGAGACAAATAGGCACTGAGGGGAGGGGAAGAAGGAATGACTTATGGAGGAAGCCTGAGTGTAGCAAGTACATCTATCAAATATAGGTAATGCATGACTCCCAGTAGAGTCCCATGATATAGATAGCATGAGAACGTCAGCATTTGGCTTTCAACGCTCTAAGGAAGTAACTTAAGGGAAAAAAAGAGAAGAACAAATGTTTTCCTCTCTGTGGTTGAGGTCAGAGAATTTCTTTGTAGGAAGAGACACAAACATATTGAGACCTAAAGAAAAGAGTACAAGCTAGAAGCAAACACCTGCATCTCTATGTGGGGCCCTAGTTTCATAAGAAAGTGAGCAGGGACTCTACAAGATAAAATAGAGGGAATAATTTAAGTTTTGGGGGGAGAAAATGCAATAAGGAGAAGAAGAAGGAAGTAGGCAAGAATGTGGCTCTATAAAGAGAGGGCTGGAGGAAAACATTCCCACAGCCAAGAGAGCATCCCTAGAGAGATGATACAGAAAACTGAAATGTCTAACTGGGATTTACGAAGTGTTTTGTTGTGGGTTGAGTTAGAGTTAGGGATAGGGACTCCTGTATGATCTTCAGCAAAGGCAATGAAAAACAAAATTTAACATTCTGAATATGGCTGTGTTTCTTATATAAAATGTTGAAGGACGCTAGGTCAGAATGCTGGTTTTACATTTGTCAACAGCCTGTTTGACAAGAGGACAGCTAAATCTGGATTACATATATAATACATGAATACTTTTAGAGTAAACCATGAAGCATCACATATGGAAAACCTGAAAAACCTGAGTCATACCTTTTGTGCCAGCAATTGTACTAGTTGGACCTCATCTTATGGAAGTAATAGGTGATGATTTTGCCTGCCATTATTTCAATGGAGAAAGCATGTGAGGCACATAAACTGCCTAAAGTGATTGGTTAAATAAATTGTGATAAATCCTTACAATTGAGGACTATCTGCCTGCAAAAATTACATTATAGAGTCATTCATTCATGTGGCAAGTGTTTATCAATTACCTGCAATGTGGCCAGTGTTATTCTAGGCACAAGTGACACAGCTGAGAACAAGTAAATGTCTCTGCTCTGCTGGAAATTACACCTTAGTGGAGGAGAGAGAAAAACAATACGCAAGTAAACAAATAAATTAAGCAATATAATTCAGATAGTGATAAGTGCCAGGTGGAAGAAAGAAGAAAGGGAGATAGAGATTAATTCAAATGTAGAAGAAACGGCTATTTTATAAGGGTGCTCAAGGAAAGTCTCATTGAACCTAGGGTCGGCTACACACAAAGCCATGTGTCTCCTGGCCAGAGGTGTTTCCTCTTTGGGAAACGTGATCTCTATGGTTGAATAGCTCAGCATTGAGAAGACAGGAGGTACACAATCCCAGTGGATTACCAGGAGAGATGGTAAGCAGGACCACTCCCACTTCCATGGGTTCCTAGATCCACGTATTCCACTTACTGGGACACGTCTTCATTTAAGTTTTTTGATTTAAAGTGAACACTGCATTCGCAAGGATTGTTCCCCATCCTGCAAGCTGACACTGCAGCTATGCCTTTATATTCCCGTTCTGTCATTCTAGCAGGCTGGCGATATCTGGATGTGTCACATGTGGTATGACCAGTGGATCCCATGGGTATGGAAAGAAGGGTCTTGGTCTGATGTAATGTTATGTGTAATCCCATGCAGGTGGATCAAACACTTCATAAGCTTTTGGAACATGATGCTGGCTGAGATCTTGAAGACAGGAAAGGCAAACATAGGTTCAAAATATGTATCTCTTCCAGTTGAGGTGAATACTGCTTTTTTTTTAGGTAAAAGGAGCCCAATGTAGTTGACTTGCCACAGGTAGCTGGCACTGTGTCTGGGACTCACAATTGATCTCTGTTATACACAGCTTGGATGTTTGACAACGGCAACTGAATTGTCTTTGGTTAGTCAGATTGTATAAGGATTCCTGACCCTAACTCAGCCACACAGCAAAACACTTCATAAATTTCCATTTACTTGTATTTATTTCAGTAGACATTACAGTTCTTCCCAACATTTCAGTTCTTCCAGCCTCTAAAGCTACTCTTCTGGCCAGAGAATCTTTTCTCATCCAGCCCTCTCTCCATAGATCTTCATTCTGGCTTGCTCACTCCTCTTTTCCATTCTTAGCCTCCACAACTAATCTGTTCAAGCATTCATTGTGCCAGGACCAGGGTGATGACAGAGGCTGGCTGGTGTCAAGCAGGCTAAATTATTGTGCCTACTAAAGAAGTACTTACTCTCCCATGGTGGATGCTTTCTTGTGGGCATTAACAAGCAATGCAAAGACCTTCACACTGCATGGCCATTCTCATGTTGATCTACAGGCCTCTACCCCTGGTCTCCTATCTTCCAATCCTCCTCCCAGGACGCTCATAAGGTGGCTATTTGCCACAGCCCAAGTAAGAGTCTGTGTATATTTTACCCTCAGGCCATTCTCTTTCCACACAAAGTGGGTGACCAGGTGCACCACCCAAACCTCCGCTATTGGGAGGATTTCCCACTATCCTTGAGTACGGCAGCAGTGCACCTGCCAACCCTTTTCAGTTTGCACACACAGACCACACTCGGGCTGACACACCCATGAACCAAAGAGAGCTTGTTACTCCTCTGTCAGTTTGTCATGAAGGATTCACAGGAGGCCACAGATACCAGCTGAGAGAGAAGGGCCAGCTCAACAGTGGTGGGTGGCATAGGGTCCTGGGCTACCTTTTCTAGCTTCCCTGTGCTTTCCAGCTGTGCTGGATCCTGGATATGCCACTTGCATCCTATGATGATTTGAGCTGGGCTCGTCTACCTTTACGACTTGGTGGTCTGACAGGACCCAGCTCAAGATGAATTGTTCTGGTGGCCTGATCACTTGGTGTTCTATGATCCAGCATTTCATCTCTACTAGGGTGCAAGACTGGGAGCTGTTTTCAAAAGGTGTATAACTCTCCTTAGCTGATGGCATACTTCTGCTCCAAAAACCCAGGGCTCTGTCATGTGAATCTTCCACTGGGGCCTGTCACAAACACCACATGGTCTTTTCCCACCATGACATCTCTAATACCATAGGTTCTGCTGGATCACATGGCCCGAATGGAAGGGCTGCTTGTACCACAGCCTGGACCTGCTATAGGAAACATCCTGATTTCTACTGAAATCCAGTAGCCTTTTGTGTCATCTGACACATGGATCAGAGCAGTATTCACAAGTGTGAAATATGCTATTTCCAGAACCCCATGAGGTGTTATGCCTTCTTTTTTTTTTACGATGGGAGATACAAGATGAAATACTTTAGTTTTTATTTTGTAGCGGGTTTGGGGATTTTCCCCACGCCCACACCACTGGATCCTCAAAATTTTCACTAACATGAAAATGCCTCTGGATCTTTGTCAAGTTTCTCTCTCACTCTGGAGGGGATGTTGTCTCACCAACAGGCAAGCCAACAGGATGTCATCACTACAGTGGATCAGTGTGATGTCTAGCAAGCTGTTCAACCATTCAAGACTCTTCAGACAGTATTATGATAGAGGACAGGAGAGTTAATATAGTCCGTCCCAGGGCAAAATTGTAAATGTAATCTCTTGTCCATTCCAAATGAATGTGAATGGTTTTTGATCCTCTTTCCAGATCAATGACCACCTATCATGGACCTAAGACCTGGTTAATCTGCTGTAGCAAAGAGACCACACCTGACATAGCAGCTGCGATTGCGAGTACTACATGTCTGAGTTTGCAGTAGTCTACTGTCATCCTCCAGTATCTGGTTTTTGCAGGCACCAGACCAATGAATTAAACAGAGATATGATGGGGCCACCACCTCAGCATCTTTCCATCTTTAAAGGTGGCTGGTGTGTAATATTATTTTTGATTGATTATTTTGGCTGGGAGTGGGGAGCGAGTTGCAGGATTCAGAGCTCTACTTGGCCTTCCCACTATGATAGATCTCATTCAAAAGTTGAGGGAACAAATACAGGATTGTGCCAAATACAAAGTACACATGCTCTTCATTTTCCAAGGGGGTTGCATCCTGATTAACCCACCATAAGTTGAAAATATTGTCAAGTCAAAAATGCGTTTAATACACCTAACCTACTGCACATCACAGTTTAGCCTAGCCTACCTTAAATTTGCTCAGAACACTTACCTTAACCCACAATTGGGCAAAATTATCTAACACAAAGTCTACTTTATAATAAAGTGTTGATTATCTCATGTAATTTATTAAATACTGTACTGAAAGTGAAAAATAGAATGTATGGGACTTGAAGTACAGTTTCTACTTAATGCTTATCACTTTCATACCCTTATGGCTGAAAAATCCTGTCACACCACTGTAAGTTGGGGACCATCTGTGTACCTTCTCCCATTACACATTTGGGAACAGAGAACTGACCACCAGATGGATCCGTGGACCCAGTGGAGCCACTGTGAGCCAGGCCTGGGGCAGGATTCTACTTATTACTTGACTTGTATATGACCACATCATGCTGCTTCAGGTCTCAGGATATCCATGTTAACTTCGAGCCTGTGTTTAGTTAGGTATTCCCCTTTCCCTAGTGTATGGTCACCCAAGTAAATGGCCATAGGTCCCTTTGAAGGGGGACTGGGGATCCATTACCACATCTTCTTGTCATGCATGATATTGCAGGATCCTTTTTCCTGAGGATGGCACCTCCTTCAGGTAGGGGTTTCTGAGAATAAAAACTGTCTCAGGGTTAGAAAGTAAGCAAGAGACTGATTTTTTGTTTTTTATAAGTGTGATGACCCTCAGTCTCCTGATCATTCAACCGTGATTTCTTTTGATCAAACAGCTTGAGTAGCACCCTGTTGGCTGCCTATCTATTTTCCCCAGGGTAGTATATTCTATTAGCCAACTATATAATGATAATATAATTTTCTCTTTTTTCATTTTATTTAAAAAGTTTTATTATTTTTAATTTGGGGTACATAGTAAGTGTATATATTTATGGGGTATGTGAGCTGTTTTGATACAGGCATGCAATATGTAATAATCACATCATGAAGAATGGGGTATCCATCTCCTCAAGCATTTTCCTTTGCATTAAAAACAATCCAATTATACTCTTTTAAATGTACAATTAAGTTATTATTGACTATAGTCACTCTATTATACTATCAAATAGTAGGTCTTATTCATGCTTTCTAATTTTTTTTGTACATATTAATCATTCCCTTCTCCTCCCCACCCCCTACTATCCTTCTCAGCCTCTGATAACCATTCCTCTACTCTCTATCTCCATGAGTTTTATTGTTGTGACTTTTAGCATCCACAAATAAGTGAGAACATGTGATGTTTGTCTTCCTATGCCTGGCTTATTTCACTTAACAGAATGATCTCTAGGTCCATCCTGTTGTTGCAAATGACAGGACCTCATTGTTTTTTATGGCTGAATAGTATTCCATTGCATACACATACCACATTTTCTTTATCCACTCATCTGTTCATGGACACTTAGGTTGCTTCAAATTTCTAGCTATTGTGAACAGTGCTGCAACAAACATGGAAGAGCAGATATCTCTTCGATATGCTGATTTCCTTTCTTTCGGGCATATACCCAGCAGTGGGATTGCTGAATCATATGGTAGCTCTACTTTTAGATTTTAAGAAAACACCAAACTGTTCTCCATAGTGGTTGCACTAATTTGCATTCCCACCAATAGTGTAGGAGGGCTCCCTTTTCTCTACATCCTCACCAGCATTTGTTATTGCCTGTCTTTTAGATACAAGCCATTTTAACTGGAGTGCGATGATATCTCATTGGACCAACTACATAACTTTCTGTGAGGCAGGTCTCCCTGCATTTCATTCTGACCTTACTCAATACATTAATTGCACTGACTTGGCTTCTGATGGTCAAATGCCGCCACTTAGTCTCTATTGTTTGGGATTCTCTGACCCCCATTGCTACTGATGAAGCCATACCACTAGTTAGTGCATTTTTCTTCTACCAATATCCCATTCCAGTTCCCCATTCAGTGAAAGCTTTAACAATGCTCTGCTTCCTTGGGCAAGGGGTTGTCTATACTCCATCCACCACCACTCAGGGGGTCTTCGGGAGAAAGTGAACCAGCTAGAAACTTGTATCATAGAGTCTGCTTTCTCAGACCACTCCCAATGTAGCTGTTATAGATTGGGCCCCCTAGAGAAAAAATTCGGAGACCAAGAATAACATATAGGACGTTGATAAAAGAGTACTCCTAGGGCCATGTCTCTGGAAAGGAAGTCATGGTTTGGCAGGACTGAGCAGAGGGAGAAGAGGGGCTATAGTGCTGTCCCAACGAAGGCCTCAGTCTACCCCACAGGGAGTTCTGAAGCTGGAATAAGCCTTAAGAATTATCCCAAGTCAGGGCAAGAGAGTCTGGCCTTTATATCCTTGCATCTTGCAGCCACTGGAAGCCTGCAGCTGATGGATATGGGTTTTCCCTTGGGCAAGGCAAATACCTTCATCCAACAGTTCTAAATGGAGCAGAGGGCTAAGGGGTGCCTGCCAGCACCATACAGATGGGTAATTAAGTCTTCTAGTTCTGAAGGGAGATCTGGGTGGGACATTATAGCATTAGCTTACCAGTACTTTGAATGAACCAGAAAGATACTGAAAATAGACTAATAAATGAAAAAAAATCAGGTTATAAAAGGATATGAGTAGATGATCCCTTCTGGAATGGCAGAAGGGATATATATCTACTATTGATATAAGCTAATAATAGTTTGGCATACGAGCTACATACATACCAAGATTTCCTATCTACCTCCTGTCCCCACACATGCAGAGTCTCCTCTGTTATCAACATCCCTCAGCAGAGGGGTACATTTGTTACAAATGATGAACCTGTTGTGACACATGATTTTCTGATTTGTTTTTCCTCCTACATGTCTACACTTTCTGATATTCCTTCAATTGATTACTTCTCTAATAAAATTAAAATTTTTAATTTTAAAATTTTCTAAGGATAAAATTGGTCATTATATAAGAAATTAGAAATAAAGTGTTTTTTATTTCCCTTCATTTTTTAAGCTATGTAACTTAAAACTTTTTTTTTTTTTTTTGAGATGGAGTCTTGCTCTGTCGCCCAGACTGAAGTGCAGTGGTGTGATCTCGGCTCACTGCAACCTCCTTCCACCGGGTTCAAGAAATTCTCCTGCGTCAGCCTCAGGAGTAGCTGAAATTACAGGCACCCACCACTACGCCCGGCTAATTTTTTGTATTTTAGTAGAGACGGGGTTTCACCATGTTGGCCAGGCTGATCTCGAACACCTGACCTCAGATGATCTGCCTGCCTCGGCCTCCCAAAGTGCTGGGATTACAGGTGTGAGCCACTGCACTTGGCCTTAACTTAGAAGATTAAGTTGTGACCTTTATTGATTTAAGCAGGTAAAAGTACAAACGTGAGTTAAGGAAAATATGTTGGATTGTATAACTAGTAAAAATATTCACATTGCCAGTTCTTCTAAGATTAAAATTATATTGCTACCATATTATGATTTTCATCCGTGCACCCAAAAACTTTTAATGAGATTGGTAACTCCTATTTAACTGATGGACAAAATAAAACGTAGACAGGTAAAGGGATCCAGCCCAAGCTACACAAATTATTGGCAGAAAAGACTTCTCAGCTTCTGATTTTGAACTCCATTTTCTAATTACTCAGCTATCCTTTCTCCAAGTAAAGTTTAGGTCAAGGGCATTCAATACCCAACTCACTAGTTCTAAAATGGCCCTCTTAATTACCAGTGCTCATTAACTTTATGTGTCATTATTAGCACAAGGAGGTGGGGAGGGAAGTGGGAGATATAAAGGAAACAGGAAGTAATAAATTAATCTCTAACCAAGGTCAGCTGTTCCCCAGAGCACAAAGCAATGGATGGTGGATTGCTCCAGGGGCTTATATTGGCAAGAAAGTTATTTTGACAAAGTTCTTACGAAGTGGACAGAAAATTCTGTCAACGACAGCAAATATTCACCAGATAAAAACCATGTTTTTTGTTTTTTTTTTTTTTAAAGAGAGATTTGAGTTTAAATATTTCCCTACAGGTCCTTTCTTCTATATTTCTGTTCTGCATAGGATAAGTTTAAACAAAAGCAACCTATAGGGAAATAGAATGAGATGATCTTGGTAAAAGAGAGAGAGAGACTGAAAGAGAGAGACAGAGTGATCTCTAAGCATTCTTTCAGTTTGCCAGGCAGTTTGGACAAGCATTTCAGTTTCTGTCATACTCTTCAAGGAGTCATCAATATTTCTGAGAGTCACACATTACTATAGTCATCAGTTAAAAAAAGCAACCTGCTCGATATAAGCTAATAATAGTTCGGCATATGAGCTACATCGATGTTCAAGACTTATAACATTCTCTATATAGACACTACAAATTCCAGAGATTTTGTAGATGAGGACAAAAAACACTAACTAAAGTTGACAAGAATCAACACAAAGAATCTTAAATAAGTGACCAAGCTTAATGTGCAACTGACACTAAAGTCTCCTGAAGGGACAATGCAAAGGGAGACACTCTCACAGGGGCAGTCTTCTTATTAGAAGGCTTTACCTGGACCCATTAGCAAGACCAGCCCAGAACACTGGCCAGCACCCTCACAATGTCATTGCCATGAAAGGAGAAAAATTCACAGGTGGGAGTTGGCGGTTCTGTTTTAAAACTGACTAAAGAGACATGACAATTAAACGTAATGAACAATATTTGAGAAAATTCTAGGTTTATTTCTTTTAAAAAAAGAGCTATAAAGAATATTTTTAATAGGGTAAACTTGAATATGGACTATATATTAAGATGATATTATTGTAATATAGTTTATTACTTGTCTGTGATAGTGGCATTTTAGTTATATAGGAGAATGTCTTTGTTCTTAGGGGATAGGTGCTGACATTTTTAGGGGTGAAATGTCGTGATATCTGCAACTTACGTTAAAAATGGTCAGGAAATGACCGAGCATAGTGGCTCAACTCTGTAATTCCAGCACTTTGGGAGACCAAGGTTGGTGGATTATTTGAGATCAGGAGTTCAGGACCAGCTTAGCCAACATGGTGAAACCCTGTCTCTACTAAAAATACAAAGCTTAGCCAGGTGTGGTGGTGCATGCCTGTAATCCCAGCTACTTAGGAGCCTGAGGCAGGAGCATTGCTTGAACCCAGGAGACAGAGGCTGTAGTGAGCCAAGATCGTGCCACTACACTGTAGCCTGGGCAACAGAGTGAGGGAGACTCCATTTCAAAAAAAAAAAAAAAAAAAAAAAGTCAGGAAATAACTGAATGTTCATACATATAAAGAGAAATGTTTATACGTGTATATATACACATATCTGCATGTTTATAAATATATATGTACATATATAGAAATGTTTATGTGTGTATATAGAGAGAAGATGACAATATGATAAATGTTAATTAGTAAATCTAGATGTTGTACTGTTTTTTCAACTTTTCTGTAGGTTTGACTTTTTTTGAAAATAAAATGTTAAAGAAAAAAAAAAGAATGAACTCAAAATGGAGTCAATTATTTGTCCATGGAAGCGATCTACACAACAAAGGAAGTATATATCCTGTTCTCTGAGCTTTACATCCTTGAATGGCAGGCCAAAGGAAAAGGTGCTGGCTCTTAATTCTCAGGTTGGAGCCCTTTTCAAAGAATTGATGTTCAAAGCAATAAATCCAGTCTTTTAATTTTTACTATTTGGTCAAAGGAAATATATTTTAAAACTACTTTTTGATCTATATGAAATGTTACCTGTCAGATACACTCTCCTATAATATTTTTTTATTTTGAAGAAATTTGAACTTCGGTTTCTTCCTTTAGGACTATGCAAGAAGACTTTGGAAATACATAAAATATAATCAAAAGCAACTTATGATCTGGCTACAGAAATTTAAATTTTGAATTATAAAGCTCTGAGACTATTACTATAAAAATGCATTTTTTCTAGTCAATGATGTCACAGAAAAATATGTAAATTTGGTTGAATATATGAACTTGACATTTTTATAGGTCAAAAAGAGTTGAGCAGAGGTAATTTCATATAGTTCAACTATATATTTTTCTATTTACTATAAAGATCCAATTATAATATAAGGTGCTTTTATTTATTCATAAGAATCCTTCTGAAAAGAGTTTATTCAAGTCCTTGCAAATCCTCTAGTCTTATAGGGAGCTCTATAATTACTTTATTTTGAAATACAAAATATTTTGGGGAGAAACACATTAGCCTGAACTGACTTTGCTCAATATGTACTTTGGATGTTTTTGATGGTTACCCAGAAAAATCATTTAAAGCTTCCAAAAAAAAAAAAACACAACAAATTAACACAGATTTAATAATTATTCCAGAGGAGTTGGCCCATCTTTAATGTTCTAATTCACTGCATATTTATTTATTTATTTCAATCGTGGTGAGATATACACAGAGCCACCCTCATACAGAGAGAGATGATGATGATGATAGCAATTTCGTTGAGAACTATATCGCAGGCACATTCCTAAGCAGTTTATGTGAGTCAGTGAAAGTAATTATCACAGCAGTCTGTGCAGTAGCCTATGAAGCCCTCGATGATCTGGCTCCAGGCTGACTTCATTTCCTAGCATTTTTCCCATTGGTTGGTCATTCTTCAACCATGCCAGTCTCCTTGGATCCCCTGAACATATCAAGAATGTTCCATTCTCAGGGTCTTAACACTGCCTGCTCCCTCTGCCTGGTGTGCTCTTTCCCAAGATATCTGCAAGGCTTAATCTTCTCTTCCTTCAAACCTCGCCTCAGATGTCACCATATCAGAGAAAGCTTCTTTTACCACCACATAAATAGCACATCCCTTATAAATTTGTATTTTAAAATATAAAATTGTGTTATAAAACTGTGTTATAAACATGTTGTAAATAGCACTATGTACCCCATCTATAGTGGAGATGGTTATATACCACCTCCATCCCCTTCAGAACTGAAAGGCTTGTTCTTCTAGGTGCTAGTAGTAATGCCAGTTGACAACCCTAAATTCTCAGCCTTCTCTAAAACTTGCCGTCTGCTGAAGAGAGCCATTTTTCCAAGGGCAGCCCATATCCAGTGGCTGATCAAAGCAGGGATATAAAGACCCAAACCCTTTGTCCCAACTTGGGCCAATTCAGAAAAGCCATCCCAGCTTCAGAACTCCCCATGGAGTCAGCTGAGGCCTTTCCCCTCCTCCTGCCTTTCTGTTCCCACCAGGTATGATCCTGTGTCTCCATCACAGAACCTGTTTCCCAGGGAATCCAACCTGCAGGACAACCCATCATTCTCTTTCTTTCCTACTCTGCCTATTGTTCTTCAAATAACTTAGCACATCTGGATATATTACATATTTATTTGCTTATTGTCTCTCTAACCCTCTGTAGGTGAACTCCATGGAGTCAAGGACTTGTTTTGTTTTGTTTGTATCCCTAGCGGACCTAGAGGACCTAGAGTAGCACCTGGCATGGAGGCGGAGCTCAGGGAACACTTGTTGAATCAATAGGTGGGCAAATGAATTAACAAACACCACTAGGAAGTTATTGGTGTTGGCATTTTACAGTTGAGAAAAACAAGACTCAGAAAGATTAAGTAACTCGCCCAAGGTCACACAGCTAATGATCAGTGAGGGGGATAGAAATACTTATAAGGAATGTTTCAATAGAATGTAGACAGGAAGACCTGCACATAATGTGCTAGTGGAACTTGAAGCAAACCAGATAAAGGGACACACTGATGGGAGAGAGAGGTAAGGGAGAAATGAGACAAATCACAGTTTCTGCATCAAAACTTGGGAAGTACCAGGGTGTGAAGCTTACTTTTTAAAAAGTCAAGAAAGCAAAAAGAAGCATTTCACCACCCTGGTGAATGGCTAAATACTCTGGACTCTAAGAAAGATCAATCATTTCCTAATCTATCCCTTTATTTAGATCCAAAGCCATCTGAATTTAAGTATTTCCACTGAATTCTTATTTTTTCCTAAACCATCAGTTACTGGGAGCCTCATTTAAACTAAGATTTGGATCATAATGCATAATCAGATGTGTTATGTCACTACTGGTATTCCTGGCTGTTCCAAAGTGGTGAGGGCATGGTGGGAACAAAAAAGGAGAACCTTCCCCTGTCACAGCTCCTGAGAATTTCAGTGACACCAACAGCTGATGGGTGACAAAGTTATGGAAAATGGTTCCTTAGAGAAGCCTCCACATTTCAAGTATAAAACTCCATCTTTAGACAACCGAATAGCTGCTTAGAAAAGTTACCATTTGTCTCTTTTTTCTCTTGTAAGAACAACAAAAAAATTAAACGATCTGTGTCTCTGCCACAGAGAGAAGCACTAGAAGTATTTATACTAGTTTTTGGAACCAAAACAAGGAGCATTTAGGATCTGGGTGAATACAGTGTAAGGGCGGGGGGGGCAGGGGGATATTGAAAGAAAGTCAAGTGTCCTACAACCGAGGAGTCTTGACTCTCTTTTTCCCTACAACAAGTAGCAGTCTCTTTGACCTTGTGGGGGATATTTCAAAGATCACAAGGAAAAAATCTACAATCAAGGTATGTGGGACCATAGAAGGAAATCAAAGACTAGCACATGACTTTCAGTGACTTGCAAAAGAAAAAATAAAGGAAGCAAAGAGACAAAATAAGCTACATACACCACAGAGTTAGAAAAAATAATGCTTTCACAAGCCTATCAAAGGGAATAAAATCCGCAAAGGGAAGTATATCACTAAATAAGGAAGGCAAAGATGAGATGAAAACTCAAACTATTAAAATGCTTAACAGACCACACTACAAACTGAAACCTTGCATGCTCATTAGAAATTACTAACGCACAGTATATTTTCCCGTAATTATTGAGATATCTAGGTTGACCATCAGCAAATTGAATTCAATGTGATTAAACTTTGCTCATTCATCATCTCCCCTCACCAGAGGCTAGTGTGGAGCTGAACTGGCTTCTGAGGATGACTTCAGATTGAGAGTATCGGGTATTGGAGCCTGGAAGTCAACAGCCAAAGGGCATTCAGCTTTGCTTCAGATCCTTCCAGAGGTTACCTCCCCTTAACCCACCTCCCACCTCCAACCTCTCCCCACCCTGCCTCCCCCGCACAACATCCCCGGACAGGAATACCTGGGCTTCTCCCTTATCCTTCCCTTTCACAACTATTTACTGAGTGCTTGCTATAATAAGTGTCTGGCACTGTGCTAGACCTTGAACCTACAGAAGTGCACAAAAGACACACAGTCCTTGACTCATGTGGAATCACGTGGCAATAGAGACACTAATCAGATGATCAGACAAAGATTTAATTATACATTGTGGCAGGCGCTGAAGAAGCACCGTGAGAATATACGATGTGGGGTTCAGGCTAGCCTGGTGGGTCAGTGCTTTCCTGAGAAATTAATGTCAGAGCTCAGAACTGAAAGACAAGCAGTAGCAGCCAGATTTGGGGAGTGGGGCTGGGGAAGAGTATTCCAGGCAGAGGAAACAACCTGTGCAAAGGCCCTGAGGTGAGAGGGAATGTGGTGCTCTTGAGGACTGCAAGAAGGCCAGAGTGCAGATAACAAGAAGGAAGGGACAACCCAGGGCTGGAGAGTGAATTGAGGCCCAACAAAGCAGGGTTTTATGGACCATTGTAAAGACTTGTGTGTACTCCAATAACAATCAAGATGAGTATTAAAGGAGCAGGGAGCATTTGACATACCAGATATTTTTAATTTGATGTAAGTGGAGCCAAGACTAACTATAATACATAATTTTCATGATTCAAAGCAAAATAAAGATACAGGGCCCTTTGTTTAAAAATTATTTAAAATGTCAAGGCTATAACAGCAGAGCATTATCACCAAGCAGGCCCCTTCTAAGCCAGTCCTGGAAGGAGCATCCCTGAGTCCCTGGGATGTCTTGGTCTTGGGTTAGTAGGGATGGCTCCAGGACTGCTCTCAGCCTTTGCATAGTCAGGCCCCCTCTGAGCTCAACAAGAAAGCAACATGGGCCCGTTGCTCTGCATTTTAAGATGCCATGCAAGGTTTCTAGTCTTCAAATTCTTTAAACTGACTAATATAAAGAAGAGTTAGTTGAGGTAAACAGAAGAGCTATCAAGCAGAGTGAGAGTGATCTGGCTTCCTGCGAGACTTCCCACACTAACACAATCCACAGATCTCTCACTAGAGACTCTGGAGTCAAAGGCCCAGAGTAGGGTGAGGCAACGGAAGCTCCTAGGTGCAAAATTTAAGGAAGCTCTTACTCTCAAGGAAGTACAAGTGTAGGTTCGGGACCTGAGATGGAGTGCCTCCTTAAATTTATCCCTCCCACCCCACATCTGGCTTGCTTCTCATCCTAGTTCCAGCCTTGGTCCAAGCAAAGCACCAGAGAGATAAATCTGGAG
Source organism: Papio anubis (assembly GCF_008728515.1). Taxonomy (NCBI): domain Eukaryota; kingdom Metazoa; phylum Chordata; class Mammalia; order Primates; family Cercopithecidae; genus Papio; species Papio anubis. The sequence goes on from NC_044978.1 coordinate 80,762,791, forward strand.
TTTTGGAAGCCCAGCAGACAGCAAGTCAGCTCTACGCCAGGGGTAGAGAAATGCCTGAAGGTTGAGAAAGCAGGCCATCTTTGGGGTGGAAATACCTTCTGAAATTCAGTGACACGGGGCAGGCCCTTTGGAGCTATCTACTTGCCAACTCTGGACAAGCAAGCTTGAGCCATGTAAAGATCTGGGTGACCCAATGGGCATCTTTGCTGCGTTATACTTTGTATATTATGGTGACCTATATAGGGTCTGGTCAGTTGGAAACTCAGTTTAGCTGACTTACTTGTCTAGGAATTCAGACAGTACATTGCTGATAGGAAAACAGATCTACCCATGTTAGCTCAGCCTTGTCTTATCAATGCCGTTATTTATTTCAACCAAATCTCAACACACAGTCTCTGACTCTTTAATGTGAAGAGAAATAAGATGGTGATTTGGTTGATCTTACCTTTCCTGCCATCTCAACACTTGTATTCTCCTACCCTCCTCTCCCTGTCCCTTTATGAAGAAGAGAACTTCCTCATGTCCCACTGTCCATTACAAAACATGAAAGATGATTTCATTTGTGGTCAAGTAAAAGCTCTCTGCAAGTCCCATCAGAAGCCTGGCCAGGAAAGCAGATAAGTTTTCCAAAGTGCAGACTATCTCCATAAAGTAGTTTGACCCCAGAACCCCATCTGATTTTGTCTGTCTTCTGTCTATTGCTTTGTCTGGACTTTTGCTCCCCTTTGCATTGAAAAGTGCAATTATTCCACAGCAACCGATTTTCCTGTTAGAAGATGGAAAGGCCGTTATTAATTTGTCCTCACATTAATATACTTCATTTCCTTTCATCTTTATTACCCATCTATATATTCCTCAGAGGTCTTGTTTACATAAAACAGGACTCCTGGATGCAGAAAGTACTTAATGAGTCTCAGCATAACCACTACAGAGCAAACATGGTCCATTCACCCTTTATAATTATGAATCATTTGACAGTATTAAAAAACATTTTCAGCAAATGGTGCCAGGCAGTTTCTTTCTAGATTTTTTTTTATTACCATGAAGATCAGCCATAAACTAAATTATGAGCTTGGTCTATGAAATTCTGGCTTTAAGCTCTAACAATAAGGGCTTATATCTTAAACTGTACTCAGATTATAGGCTTGAACAATTTGGTTCTTCTTACCTTCACAAGTTCTCTTTCCTTCCTTCCTTCCTTCCTTCCTTCCTTCCTTCCTTCCTTCCTTCCTTCCTTCCTTCCTTCTTCCCTCCCTTCCTTCCTTCCTTTTTTCCTTCCCTCCCTCCCTCTCTCCCTCCTTCCTTCCTTCACTCTTCTTACCCTTACAAGTTCCCCTTCCTTCCTTCCTTTCTTGCTTGCTTCCTTCCTTCCTCCCTCCCTCTTTCCTTCCCTCCCTCTCTCCTCCTTCCCTCCCTCTCTCCCTTCTTCCTTTCTTCCTTCCTTCTTTCCCTCCCTATTCTTACCCTCACAAGTTCCCTTTCCTTCCTCCCTCCCTCCCTTCCTGTTTCAAGCTTTGGCACACAATTGGAGAATTATGCACAGAGAATTAAGACTTCAGGGGCATCATCTCCCTGAATCCTAGTCACATTTTGTTTACTCACTTATGGATCTCTGCTTTAGCAAAACTGATCTGAGAGCCTGAGTTGCTGACCAGTGGGTTTCCTTCTAACTGAAACTGTACTATAAACAAAGAACTTGGAGCAATCGGTTCAGTTTCAACAACTAGTTATTAAGCAAACAATATGCAGCTGGTATTGTTTTAAGCACTGACAAAAAACAAATAAGAGAGCAATTAATTCTGTCTTAGTAGGATGAGACAGCCTATGAGATTCACAGAATATTTTAGTGGGCTTTGAAAGATGAGTAGAAGTTTGCTAGATAGATAAGGAGAAAGGACATGCCACACAGAAGGTCCAGGATAATAAAAATCTGGAAATACAAAAGTACACCAGGGATTGGAGAAGCCTGCTACATCCTGGTATGATTGGGTTACAGGGATTCTAGGAAGGTGTGACTGGAGTGGAAGATGAAAATGGAGATGAGGGATGGGTGGCGTGTGAAGAATCTTACGTTTATAGAGTAATAAGTTGATCAGTTACACAGAGGTGATCTCCTCTAGTGTTTACAAATCATAAACACAGTTCAAAGGGAATTCAAAGGTGAACAATGTAGGATGATACATTCTTTCATATAAACATTTTTTGAGTGTCTTCTACATGCAAGTAGGTGTTAGGGTGGAATAGAAAAAATGTGGTCCCTGCCCACTGGGGACTTACAATCTACCTAGGAATAGAGAGCTCCATAACTAACAACAACTCAAGGCAATGTGAGACACGGGGTAATAGGAAGCCTATAAAGCAAGCATGCAGGAGGGAGCAGTGAATGCCAGAAGGAACAGCTTCAGGAAAGGTTGGCTGGGGGGAAATATGTGTCTAGAGGGAAAACAATGGCATAAAACAAGGCAAGAGCATGCCAGGCCAAAGGAATGTCCTGAGCAAAATAAACAGGATGCAAGAGATCCGTTTGTGGTTAGAAAAAGGTGGAGCACAGAAGTTTGGCTTTGAGATAGAAAATGATGGTGGAAAGATGGGCTGGGATGAGCTGACAGAAGGCCTTGAGTGCCATAACAAGAAGCCTAGGCTTTATCCAGGAGAAAATGGAGATTAATAAAAGACTACTTAACAGTGACATTTTTTCAAGCACATAGTCAAGGCAAATATATTTCATCCTTAGAAAGTACTTATTTTGATTTATTAACAGCCATTATTGCCAGGGAAACCGGATACTTCCCCTGACTCCTTTGCAGGACTCATAAAGGATTGGCTTGTTTACTCAGCCCACAGCTTTCAACACCTCACGGGAGGGGAAGCATGCAGGTGAGCAGGGGCAGGGGCCGGGATGAGTACTTCTGGGCACTGGCAGGAGTAGAACTCCATGTGGCCCCACAGCAGCATCTAGGGGGGTACCTGCAACCCCCAAAGCCCCAGAGGGTGTGTGTTACAGTGTGTTCTTTTAGCTTGGCCATCCACTGATGGCTTAAGTGTTTAACAGCTCAGTGGAGGGTCAGGGTGACAGCCTTTTGCACCCACCTTCTTGGTACTCGAGTTCTTGTCCGGCGTTCAGGAGGAATCAGGCTGCATGAACAAATTGAAAGGCAGTGAATGTGGAGGGTTTTACTGAGCAGTGGAAGTGGCTCTCAGCAGGATGGGGAGCTGGGAAGGGGATGAAGCAGGAAGGTGGTCTTACCCTGGAGTTCAGCCATCCTTGGTTGAACTCTTCTCCTAAGTCCCACCGTCAAGCTATCCTTCTGAAGTCAAGCTGTGTCTCTCTGATGTTTGGCTGTTACTTCTCTTCTCTCCTTCGCTGCTGCTCCACTCTGCCTCTCAGCCACTCTGCTGTGCCTCTGCCAGTGAAGCTTGGGGTTTTTGTGGGTATAGAATCAGGGGCGGGGTGGGCCAGGGTGATTTTGTAAAAGGCAACATTCGGGCGGGAAAACAGGAATGCATGTGTTCACTTTGGGCCATGGTCCCAGGCTTGAGGGTGTGGCCCTCGCCAGGGACTGTCCTCTTCTACCCAGTATTTCCCTACCTCCTGTCCATATCACCAGGAATATTGTCTTGAGGAGGATTTGGGGTTCAGTGAGGAAGAAATGAATTCATTTATCCACATGGTTATGTGTCATCACTAGCCTGAAGGGCACGCCTTCTATGTGAGTAGTAGACAGCATCTGGGACAACAATGGTTTAATTGTCCTTGTGCATATTTCCCTTTTATTCACCTCAATAAGATCTCAGGACTAGTGGAGCAACACTCATAAGAGAAAGCAATTCTACCCTCATCAACTCAACATCAGAACTGAGCTATTAATACTGGCCAAATCTTTTGAAGTTCAAAAGTACCATAAACATGCTACAAATTGTTATTAGTAACCAATGAAAGAGAGACATCCTTCTAGCATCCAACATAAAAGGCCCACTAGAAAGTCTGAAGATCCCAGGTTGGGAACCGTGGCTCATGCCTGTAATCCCAGCACTTTGGGAGGCCAAGGTGGGAGGATCACTTGAGGTCAGGAGTTCGAGACCAGCCTGGCTAACATTGTGAAATCTCGTCTCTGCTAAAAATACAAAAATTAGCCAGGCATGGTGGCGCATGCCTGTAGTCTCAGCTACTTGGGAGGCTGAGGCAGGAGAATGGCTTGAACCCAGGAGGTTGCAGTAAGCCGAGATTGCACCATTGCACTCCAGCCTAGATGACAGAGCAAGACTCTGTCTCAAAAAAAAAAAAAAAAAAAAAAGTTTGAAGATCCCATAAGTGGTACTCCCTCCTTCTCAGTTACTACAATGTCTCAGGACATTGCTTCAGTTCATGTCACAGGCAGCTCTGCTTTTCCTGAATATCAGAGGACATTGGGAATACGCAGGGTCACCTGGCTCTAGAAATCACTAACATTACTTGCCAAAACAACAAAGAGAAAAACAGATGAATTGTTAGGAATCTTAGAAGACAACAATGGAACACAGCAATAGAGTCTTTGAGATGGGGAAATTGGAACAATTGTATTCTAGGTCTAGACAAAGCATCTGTAATCAGGGATCTATAGGATACCCTCCTCCCCAAAGGGTGTTGTGGATGAAATTTGAGGAAGTGGTCACTGAGGATGGATGGAAAATAATTTTCATCTTTATTTTCAATTACCTGTAATTGAAATTTAGCATTTCCTTTAATTATGAACGTAATAAACCACAATAGTATTAGCAGTACTTGTGATTTTTTTTCACCCATAGAAATCAGAGTCACTTTCATGCCTCATTACAGTAGTTTTGGATATCTTGGAATATTGTTTATAGTCATCACTAATTTGAATTATGGTAGTTAGACTCAGTGCTAGATCTTCTTAAGTGTTAATAAAGAAATGTATATATTAGTTTAGCACAAATGTAGGATTTTTAAAACATATAGACTATTTTTTAACGTACTGTTAGATTCACACCAAAATGAAGTAGAAGATACAGAGTTCCCATGTCCCTTCCCCCCATATGCATGCGGAGCCTCCTCCACTATGGATATCCTGCACCAGAATGGTACCATTTGTTACAATTGCTGAACCAACATTGACAAACCATTGTCACCCAAAGTCCATAGTGTACACTAGGGTTCACTTTTGGTGATGTACATTTTATGCGTTTTGGCATGTATAATGTCACCTATTCACCACTGAAACCACCACCATTGCAAAATCACAACTGAGAAAATTACTACAGTGAAAGAGACCTGACTTAACTAACTCCATCTTGCTTCTAACCTCCATGCTGTCTCTGTTCATTCCTGGGCATAGGCCAAACTAACTTTTGGGAGAAACTTAGTTTACAGTTTAATTTTGAAACAAAGATGATAGCAGCCCTTTTTCAAAACAAGCCTCCTTCCTGTCTGGGGACTTGACTGCCTTCATAGGGCTAACAAATTAGCCACAGGATTAGAAATTACGGTGAAGGAGTCAGGCAGCTGGAGGCTACAAGATTCCAACCCTCCCCAGATCTCTCCAGGGGATAACATCACTATTGTAAAACCCAAGATCAGCTCTTGAGATATTGTGCAGACCCTGGACTTGATGGATCAGCTGGCACCACCCAGATCAATGAACTGGCTCATCTGGTCTTGTGGTCCCCATCCAGGAACTAAGCCAGTGCGAGAGGATGGCCTCACGTCCCCATGATTTCATCTCTGACCTAACCAATCAGCACTCCTGACTCACTGGCCCCCCACCCACCAAATTATCCTTAAAAACTCTGGTTCCTAAATGCTCTGGGAGACTGATGTGAGTAATAATAAAACTCCTGTCTCCCACACAGCCAGCTCTGTGCAAATTACTCTTTATTGCAATTCCAGTCTTGATAAATCAGCTGTCTAGGCAGTGGGCAAGGTGAACCCATTGGGTGATTACACCATTATAGTATCATACAGAATAGTTTCACTGCCCTAAAAATCTCCAGCGCTCTACCTATTCATCACTTCTTCCCCCTAAACAATGTGGCTTAAAAAAATTGTTTGATTACTACTTTACTATAACAAAAATCCTATATCTCATTTGTGTTTAAAAATTTTGAAAAGGAGTCCATTGGCTTCGCTGGACTCCAAAAGAGTCCAAGGCAGAAATAAGTTTAAAGACACTGTGTTCCTTCCCCCAGTTCCCACATCCTCAGGGGTGGGATCTCCTCTCTCTTTCCCTTCCAGCATACTACCTTTTTTCCTTCATCTTCTTGGTACGTCTCCCATCTCTCCCTTTTTTATGTAAAGCTATTTAACTTTTCCCAGTTTCTCTTTCTAAACTTGCATACTTAATACTTTATACTGAGATTGAGGAATTTGTGATTTGCAAACAAAAGATTATCTAGTTACCAAGATCCACCCTTCTTGAAGACAGTGGGGATTATACACAGTAATTTTTCCCCTGTGACGTGTTCAAATTAAGAACCAGAGATTAGGCAGGGTATGGTGACTCAAGCCTGTAATCCTAGCTCTTTGGGAGGCCGAGGCTGGTGGATCACCTGAGGTCAGGAGTTTGAAACCAGCCTGGCCAACATGATGAAACATCATCTCTACTAAAAATGCAGAATTAGCCAGGCATGGTGGCGGGTGCCTGTAATCCCAGCTACTCAGGAGGATGAGGCAGGAGAATCACTTCAACCCAGGAGGCAGAGGCTGTAGTGGGCCTAGATCGTGCCACTGCACTCCAGCCTGGCCAACAAGAGCGAAACTCTGTCTCAAGAAAAAAAAAAAAAAAAAAAAAAGAACCAGATATTACATGTCCAAAACAGAAGCCAGACCACTTTGCATTTCACCAATTACATAAGGGATAATGTGGGAAAACTACAGCTAAATGGCACCATATTCCTTCCTAACTTTCTCCAGGGGTATTTTTGTACCTTTTCTAGAGAGGCACCTGGGAGCCAGTGGCTTGCCCATCCTTGAGTTCAGTTCTCCCTCCATCTGGAGTGCCCTTTCCCCACCCCACAGATGGTCTTGTCCATCTGCCTCTTCACTAACACTCTTCTAGAAGGTTTTTGTTTCCTAGCCCTTCAGGCATGGTCTCCTGTCTATGGACCTAGCACTTATTATATCATAATTGTTTGTTTAGTAATACTGGCTAAGATTTATTAAGTATCTGCCATGTGCCAGGCACTTTTTTCCATCATCTCAACAGTGGTTTATTAAATTCTTAACATATGCTGCATCTTACTAGGACGTCGTAAATTTTATCCAATATTCACAACAATTCTAATGATATTAGACTCTTCCCCAGGTCGCAGATAAGGAATCTGAGATCCAAGGAGGTTATACAATATTTCCAAGGTCACACAAACCTGGTCAGCTTGACTTTAAACCTTGTGTCAAAATCTAAAATTGGAACATTAACTTGATGTTTTACAACATTAAGGAATTATTGTTAACTGTTCTTGTGATAATGGTATTATGGGTGTTTTTGAAGTCCTTACCTTTTAGAGGTACACTCAGAAACATTAATGATGAAAAAAATAAAACTCAAGTCAATCAATCAGATCAGACTCTAAGTATTCCATCCATAAAAAACCCCCAGGATCACAGTGGTCTAGAAAGGGCCAAACCCAGAGGCCAGAGCAGGGTCTTTCCTAATAAGCTTTTGTTATCCAAGATGAGTCCCTTCACCCCTTCCTTCCATAAATGAAGGAGCTGGGCATGCGGCTTTCCATGCACTGTTGAGTTGGTGATTCTCAAGCAGGATAATGGTTACTTACCTCTGTCTTGTGAACAGTTCCATCATCCACGATGGTTCTTTAGTAGAGTATAGATTGTAGCCAGGTATGATCCAATTTGCCTGAGTTTAGACATAATTTTAATCAAGAAAATATTCCCTTATATGATGCCAGAAGCCTTGGTATTTAAACTTCTTGTGTTTGTTTGCATATGCAGTAGAATCTTTTCTTCAAATTAAATATTACACAGATGCCTAATTTATAAAACCTTTGAAGATAGTTACCCTGGTTTGAATGAGAGATGAGAATTCCCCAAAATATCACTCTTTAAAAACTCACTTGTCTAATACCACCAGCAAATATTTTAATGATATATAGTTTTCTATTAACTCATTTAATTCTCATATCATCCAAATGAGATGGACCCCACTTGAAAATAAGGAAACGGAGGCATAAAGAGGTTAAGAAAGTTGCCCAGTGTCATACATAGGAAATGTGTGAGCTGAGATTCACGTCTGAGCAGGCTGGCTCTAGAACCTGTCCTCTTAGCAGTTACACTATTCTCTGCTCAATGTGATTACACATTGATCCCCATTAAACTGCAAGCCCCTAGGGAAAGGATGGGAATGTGTGACTTTGTATTCCTAGTGCCCAGCCTAGTGTACAGTTCAGAATAGATATACAGTGAATATTTGTAGAATAAATGAAATTTATTGGACACTTTTCTGGGAGGCTAAATCAAAGCTCATTAAACTTTATGGGCATGAATCGATCATGAAGATTAACCGAAGCCCCTTATTTTAAAGATGAGGACAACTGAAGCCCTGCAAAGGTAAGTGATTTGCCCAAAACCAGTAAGTTATTAGCAGGACTAGAACTAGAACCTAGGTCTCCTGATTAGTAGATACTAAATAATCAATATTATAAAGGAATTAGTTTAATAAATGTTTACATCTCTTCTATCTTGAAGCTGTTCTTTTTCTGGTCATGGGATGTTGATGATTAGGGGAGTGGGAAAATTGTCCTGGTCACAGGAGAGCTGGAGCAGACTCAAGAGGTACACTCCACGGGAGGTCCCTTTGTATCCAAAATACCCTTAAGGGTCACCAGTTGGCAAGCCACAAAGTGTCTACTAGCCAACATTATTCCTACCAAATTGCCTGGTTCTCCCAAGCCTTTTCCTCCCTCAAGCTTGAGCCAGGAGACCACAAAGTATAGCCTCAGCCCTATTCCAGGCCCCACAACAATCAGAACATATTATAATTAAGGAGTCCCAATTCAGTATTCAGGTGACTGGAGTATTAAATCAATGTATGTCTAGTCCTTTGCTAACCTAGTTCTAGGAACTGGGCTTCTTTCTTGTTTTTGAGAACAAGCTCTCATGTATAACCCAATTCTAGACCATATCTTTTTCTTTATTGGGCCTAAGATACAATCTTAGTAGTTGGCTTACTACAAAATGCAGGAATAGAAAACATCTCAGCAGACGTCAACAATTGATCACAGCATTCTTTCCTGCAGACTCTAGAAGTGACTTCAGGATCTTTCTCTAGGAAGCCACTACACTCAAGAGGAAACCGATTTGCCACAGCTGTATTCCCTTAGAGTCTGGCACTTGCATCATTCTGATTTTCTTCTCCTGAAGAACTAGAGTTCTACCATGGGCCTTGCTGCCTGCCAAGTGACCTTTCTGATGCCAAGCACAGCCTGCACACCTGGGATCGCTGGAGAAGACAGAATGTCCTCCCTGTCTCCCTGCCTCCCTGCCTCCCTGCCTCCCTGAAGGAGTGATTTAGTAGAGGTCATTGGGTTAAAGCCATAAGAACACATACATCTCACTTAGACTTCAAGGACACAGTATAAGAAGAATAAAAAGAAGAGGTGTTAACTTCTTAAAGCCAGGAAAGGAATTTGAGGAAGACTGTAAGCAGCAATTGCGGACCAGCACAGAGAAAGGAAACTGGAAAGCGAAGGAGACCAGATGGCGGTGGAACAGATCAAGGCAGTGGATGGGTGAGGGATGAGGAAATAATTATGCAATCCATCACACTTCTCTTATTGTTACCAGAAGCTCAGAGTGAAACTTATGATATAAAAATAGTAACTATATTGGCTCTCATCACTAGACTATTTGCTCTCCCCTCCCTTTAGAGGGTTTAGGGTTTTTGTTTTGTTTTGTTTGAATAATATGAGGTGTAGCTAAATATATACATATTGCATATGTCTTGACTTTTACATTTTCCATTTATAATAATAATGGATCTGTCCTAGCCTTGCTAAAAGCCCATGTGACCTCAGACCTCTATATGGAAGGAGCAATTTTTTAAAGTAGCACGAAATAAAAAGCCAGAAATCTTCTGTTGATCTTCTCTAGGTATAGCTCAAGAAGTCTTCACTGGGAATCGAATTTGTGTTGAGCTCTGAATTAAATGCTGTGAAAAACATAAAACCAAAATGGTGACCATGCTGCTTAGGAGCTTAGCACCTTGGAGAGGCTGACTATACAAAAACATAATAGTTCATGTAAAAAGCTGACTCATGCGGGTTATATTTTGTGAGTACTAAACCTCTGTTGTTGTAAGTCATTGAGATTTTGCAGGTCTCCATCACCCTAACCCAGTGATTCTAGCAGTATGGGACCCAGACCAGCCTTATCAGCATCACCTAAATATTGTTAGAAACAAAAATCTTGAGGTCCCACCTCAGACATACTAAACCAGAAACTCTGGGGTGGGGCCCAGGAATCCATGTAGTATGTCAGGTGATTCTGATATGCTGAAGTTTAGAAAATTCCAACCACAATATTCTTTACAATGCTCCACATTTCCCTCTCTTCCACCTCGTATAACACAGGACCAGATCATGTAACTCTACATAATCCAAACTGTAATGGCAGATAGATGAAGAACAGAATTCAAACAGAAGCCACCTTACTGAAGGTCCAAGCTAACAGTTCCCTTTGTAAAAGTTAGACTCAAATATTTATGCAAGAGATTGTTTAAAATGATAGGAGCTCAAGAGAAGATGGTCTGAAAGACACAAATTCAAAGAAAAGAAAAGACCACAATTATTGATCATCTTCCATGTGTTATTCGATCCACCACTTCCTTACCTATTTGCCTACCCCAAACCTATAAAGAAGGCAAAATTATCATTTCCAATTTACAGAGGAAGATATAGAACCTGAAAGCATTCAAGGAACTTTCCCAAGACTCTACAGTTTGTATATGGTAGAGTGGATTTGAAAGCAAATCTGTCTGACCTGACCACAAAGCCTGTGCCCACCACAATCACCTCCATTAAAGAAATGAGCTATTTTGTGAAAGTGCCTCAGAGCTCAGAGGCCTGAGTAATGAGTCAGCCCCATGATCATATTACCAACTCTACCCCTAATTTGTTGGGCGTCACTTCACTATTGTGCCTTTAGGGTTTTTTTTTTTTTTTTTTTGCTTGAGAAATGAGAGATTCTACTACTTACCACCCACTTACTTACCTGGAATGAATTGAGGTATGTAAAACTTGAGAGAACTAAGGATGAAAAGTGTTATAAATAGTATTATTACAAGTAGCAATAAATCAGGTAAAGAATGTGATGTACAAGTTGGAACATAAACTGGAATTAAGTCTCATAAATATAAAATAACCCAAAGCATGTGGTTCTTTGAATTCTGACAGTAAAATGTTTTACCTAAATTTTAAATTACAGAGGCACCCAAGGAGCCACCTCAGAAAGGCACCCTCTGAGAACACTGGGGTAGGAAAATAACAAGGAACTTTTTTTTTTTTTTAGATAGAGTTTTGCTCTGTTGCCCAGGCTGGAGTGCAATGGAACAATCTTGGCTCACTCTAACCTCCGCCTTCCAGGTTCAAGTGATTCTCCTGCCTCAGCCTCCCAAGTAGCTGGGATTACAGGCATGCACTACCATGCCCGGCTAATTTTTGTATTTTTAGTGGAGATGGGGTTTCACCATGTTGGTCAGGCTGGTCTTGAACTCCTGACCTCAGGTGATTCACCCACCTCTGCCTCCCAAAGTGCTGGGATTACAGGCATGAGTCACCACGCCTGGCTAAGGAACATTTTTGAAAAGGTGGCTAATGTGGTGTATATGTTTAATGTTTGTAGGAAATCTTATAGTAATAAAACTTGACCGGTTACTAGGTGCCTGAGATGGTGTCTAAGCCCTTTACATTATTTAACTCATTTATTTTCACAACAATTCTATGAAGTAAATCACATTATCCCTTATTTTGAAGATGGGAACATTGAGAAACTGAGTTCACATAACTGTCAAGTGGCAAGCTAGAATAAGAACCTAGTAGAACCTAGTAGTCTGGCTCTATAATATACAGTCTTTTTTCTTTTCTTTCTTTTTTTTTTTTTTTTGAGACAGAGTCTTGCTGTGTCGCCCAGGCTGGCATGCAGTAGTGTGATCTCGGCTCACTGCAAGCTCCGTCTCCCGGGTTCATGCCATTCTCCTGCCTCAGTCTCCCATGTAGCTGGGACTACAGGCGCCTGCTACCATGCCTGGCTAGTGTTTTTTGTATTTTGTAGACAGGTTTTCACCATGTTAGCCAGGATGGTCTGAACTCCGACCTCAGGGGATCTGCCCACTGGCCTCCCAAAGTGCTGGGATTACAGGCTGAGCCCACCGCGCCTCGCCTAGAGTAATGCAGTCTTAAACCTAATGTTATGTAACAATACTAGGACGCACCTTTTTTTTTTTTTTTTTTTTGAGACAGAGTCTCTGTTGCTCAGACTGGAGTGCAGTGGTGCAGTATTGGCTCACTGCAGCCTCTGCCTGCTGGGTTCAAGCGATTCTCCTGCCTCAGCCTCCTGAGTAGCTGGTACTACAGGTGTGCACCACCACACCTGGCTAGTTTTTGTATTTTTAGTAGAGATGGGGTTTCACCATGTTGGCCAGGCTGGTCTCAAACTCCTGACCTCAAGTGGTCTGCCCACCTTGGCATCCCAAAGTGCCGGGATAACAGGCAGGATGTGTCTATTGATAAGTGATTTTAAAAATCTCTTCCTTTTTTTCCATTAACTTGCTCTGTTTATCCCTCTTCTCTGTTTTTTACCATTATCCCTGGCTCACATTTCTTACACAGAATTCCAGTACTAGTAGGTCAGTGAGTGTTACAATAAGTTATTAATACAACAAAACAAAATACTACTGCAATGATACATGAACTTTGCAATCTTCTCAAATAAGACCATCTAGACAAGAATGTTAATTAAACAGACTTGTGTCAAATAACCCCCAAACAAGAAGCAAGTATTTTGCCTTGGTACATAGCATATCAAAAGGAACAGTATATTTATATCAATTCTTTGTTCTCAGTGATAACTGCTGCTCTTAACCTCACACACTTCCTTCCTCTAGCAAGTCTCACTCAATTCCTCTTATCTAAAAACTCTGCCCCAAATTGATGCCTTCTAGATAACTTTTTCAATGTAATTCCATTTCAAAGTATTTTAAAGTTGGTCAAATTCTCAGAAATCAACTACCTTGATCCCATGAGGCCCTGAGAAGTGAGATTTGCTCAGCCTGAAGCAACGAGTCAATGCCTATTGCAGCAGGCCAGGCTGTGCCTGCCAGACCTGCCCTGAGATTGCCTGAAACATTCCTGAATGAACAGGACATCTAAGCACAGTCTCATCTCTCCAGCAGATTCCAGCGCCAGGCCCAGTTTCACCATTTCCTAGATATGGCATCTTAAGAAATTAAGCAGACATTACTATCAGAAAGAGATTCAAATACAATTATTTGCAAAGGGTGCATGATTGCACACTTAGAAAACCCCAAAAAATTCACTAAAAAGCTATTTACTTTGATAGATAATATTTTATCTCTCCAGATACACAATAAACATACAAAAATTCATCACATTCTCATGTACCAATAATAACCAGTTAAAATGTTTAATTAATTTCTTCCTGAATGGCTACCTAAAATACAAAATACTTACAAATTCAGCAAGAGGGATACATTACTTATATGCTGAGAAAGAAGTCAATTGACTTGGTAAGAGGAGAAATGTTTCTTCTCCTAAATGGAAAAATTAGATGTATAGATTATGCATGATTTTTTACCAAAATAATGTATGTCTTAAATGCGATCCCAATAAAAATCTCAACAAGATTAATAACAATATCCTACAAAACTAAAATAAAATTCATCTGGAAAAACCAATGAGTAAAACTATAAGCAGTATTTTGAAAGAAGTGCACAAAGATAAAGGACTATTTTTGGTGGATAGTAAAATATGATATAAAGCAAAATCAGAACAGTGTTAATCCTAGTACAAAGCAGAGATGCACTAATAGAGCTATATAGAAAGTTTGCTATGGTTTGGGTTTTTGTTGTTGTTGTTGTTGTTTGAGACAGAATCTCGCTCTGTCACCCAGGCTGGATTGCAGTGGCACGGTCTTGGCTCACTGCAACTGTGCCTCCCGGGTTCAAAGATTCTCCCGCCTCAGCCTTTTGAGTAGCTGGGATTATAGGCACATGCCACCACGCCTGGATAATTTTTGTATTTTTAGTAGAGATGGGGTTTCACTACGTTGGCCAGGCTTGTCTCGAACTCCTGACCTGAGTGATATGCCCACCTCGGCCTCCCAAAGTGCTGGGATTACGGGCGTGAGCCACCATGCCCAGTTGAGAAAGTTTGTTATGCAAGAATGTAATATGATATGGAAACTTAAACTATTTTATAAATGGTGGTGTACTATCTGGTTAGAAAATGGGGGAGAGAGATAAACCTAAGTCCATACTTTACTTACACAAAAACCCAAATGAGTTCCAAATGCTGTTAAGAATTAAAGGGGCCGGTTTTTATAACAGTACCATGCTGTTTTGGTGACTATGGTCTTATAGTATAGTTTGAAATCAGGTAGTGTGATACCTCCAGATTTGTTCTTTCTGCCTAGTCTTACTTTGGCTCTTTTTTGGTTCCACATGAATTTTAGGATTTTTTTTTCTAGTTCTGTCACATAGACTAATGGAACAGAATAGAGAACACAGAAATAAATCCAAATACTTAGAGCCAACTGACCTTCAACAAAGCAAGCAAAAACATAAAGAAGGGAAAGGACACCCTATTCAACAAATAGTGCTGGGATGGTTGGCTAGCCACATGAAGGAGAATGAAACTGGATCCTCATCTCTCACCGTATACAAAAATCAACTCAAGATGGATCAAGGACTTAAATCTAAGAGCTGAAACTATAAAAATTCTAGAAGATAACATCAGAAAAACCCTTCTAGACATTGGCTTATACAAGGATTTCATGACCCAACACCCAAAAGCAAATGCAATAAAAACAAAGATAAATAGCTGGGACTTAATTAAACTAAAGAGCTTTTGCATGGCAAAAGGAACAGTCAGCAGAATAAACAGACAACCCACAGAGTGGGAGAAAATCTTCATAATCTATACATCTGACAAGAGACTAATATCTAGAATCTACAACGCACTCAAACAAATTAGTAAGGAAAAAACAATCCCATCAAAAAGTGAGCTAAGGTCATGAATAGGCAATTCTTAAAAGAAGGTATACAAATGGCCAAAAAACATATGAAAAAATGCTCAACATCACTAATGATCAGGGAAATGCAAATTCAAACTACAATGCGATACCACCACACTCCTGCAAGAATGGCCATAATTAAAAAATCAAAAACTAGTAGATGCTGGCGTGGATGTGGCAAAAAGGGAACACTTCTACACTGCTGGTGGGAATGTAAGTTAATACAACCACTATGGAAAACAGTGTGAAGATTCCTTAAAGAACTAAGAGTAGAACTACTCTTTGATCCAGTAATCCCACTACTAGGTTATCTGCCCAGAGGAAAAGAAGTCACTATACGGAAGAGATAATTGCACATGCATATTTACAGCAGCATAATTTGCAATTGCAAAAATGTGGAACCAACCCAAATGCCCATGAATCAAAAAGTTGATAAAGACACTGTGGTATACATGTATACAATGGAATACTATTCAGCCATAAAAAGGAACGAATTAATGGCATTCGTAGCAACCTGGATGGGATTGGAGACTATTATTCTAAGTGAAGTAACTCAGGGATGGAAAACCAAACATCGTATGTTCTCACTCATAAGTAAGTGAGAGCTAAGCCATGAGGATGCAAAGGCATAAGAATGGTATAATGGACTCAGAGGACTCAGGGGGAAGGGGTGGAAAGGGGGTGAAGGATAAAAGGCTACAAATTGTATTCAGTGTATACTGCTCAGGTGATGGGTGCACCAAAATCTCACAAATCACCACTAAAGAACTTACTCATGTAGCCAAATATCACGTGTTCCTCAAAAACCTGTGGGAATAAATAATAATAATAATAATAATAATAATAATAATAATAAAGAATTAAAGGCGCCAGGCATGGTGGCTTATGCCTGTAGCCCCAGCACTTTGGGAGGTGGAGTCAGGAGGATCACTTGAGTCCAGGAGTTCCAGACCAGCCTGGAGGCTGAGGTGGGAAGATTATTTGAGGTCAGAAATTTGAGACCAGCCTGGGCAACATAGCAAGATCCATCTCTGCAAAAAAATAAAAATAAATTAGCCAGGTGTCGTGGCTGTGCCTAGTGTCTCAGCTACTTGGGAAACTGAGGTGGGAGGATTGAGCCTGGGAGGTCAAGGCTGCAGTGAGCCTTGATTACACCACTGCACTCCAGCCTGGGTGATGGAGCAAGACCCCGTTTTGGAAAAAAAAAAAAAAAAAGGAAACAAAAAGGAAAGAGAGAGAGAGAGAGAAAGAAAGAAAGAAAGAAAGAAAGAAAGAAAGAAAGAAAGAAAGAAAGAAAGAAAGAAAGAGAGAGAGAAAGAAAGAGGTTCCCTTAATTTTTTTAAATTATAAATATTAAAATGAGAAGGCAAATAGACTAAGAAAAAAATCAGTAAATGTGACAAATTGTCATGTTTAAATTATCTTTACAATATAAAACACCAGGTCAAGTCAATTTTTAAATGATATTGACATATTACCGAAATAAATTATATAAACAACTCTGACACATAGACAAGAACATAATAAGACCTTAGTGGATAATTAGGCAAAGGACAAAACACAGATAATTCAAATAAGAAGAAATACAATTAATAAACAAGTATATGGAAAAAATTAACATCACTATTAATCAAAGACATGCAAATTAAAGCAACAATGGAGCACCATTTTCCAGCTGTAAAATTAACAAATTAACAAACATTCTTTTCCACTAAAAATACTCAGTATTGGTGAGGTTATAATGAAGTTGTACAGGCATGTATTTCTGATAGCAGTGTAAAGGAATATAGACACTTTAAGCCATAAAAGTGTAATTCACTTTGTGTTAAAAAAATAGTTCCAAAAAAAAAAAGGAAGAAAAACTAGAAGCACAAAGGTGTTTACAGTAGTATTTTTACAGTAGTATTTTTCAGTAACAACCCCCTGACCTGCTGCTTCCTTACCTTGAGGCCATGTCAGTGTTACTTCCCTGTGTGTGCCTATCACTGGCATGTCCTCGACTGCTGGCACAGGACCTGCCACATGGTAGGTCCTTAATAATTATTTGTTGAATGAATGAATGAATCAAACGAATCCATCTTAAACAGTATCAGATTGCCATAGTATGGTTCTTGATGAAATATGAACCTATTAATTTGCTAATTATGAAAATCATGTTGCAACTTGGAAAAGGCTTCAGGGTAGTAGAGCAAAGTGGGGGAAAAACAGAATACATAATTGTACATATATTATGATTGTAACTAGATAGCAGTTGTCGGCACATGGACAAACCCTGGAAGATAATATGTAAATTTAATAATGTTTTTGTTGGAATCATGACATTATGGATGTTTCAGACTTTTTCTTTTTCTTTTTTTAAAAGCATATTAATTTTTCTCTTTTTACAATTATAAAAAAAGGCAGAGGAAAATACTGACTGGCTTTAGAGTCAGAATAGTTGAGTATCAGTCCTGGCTCTACTATTTAATAGTTTTGTGACCTTGGACAAATTACTGGAACTCTGTGAGCCTCAGTTTCTTCATCTATTAAATGGGAACTATAATAGCTACCTCTCAGAGCTGTTGTGAGGTGTAAGTGACCTAATGCATGTGAAAGGATTTTATAAGCAATAAAGTGCTATATAAATGTAAGACGCCATTATTAAAGTAGCCACTGTTTTCACAACTTGATCTCAGCCAAAAGGCTGAGAAGCGATAGTAACCACTGTTTCCTAAGAAAAATAAGCTTTTTATTTCTTCTAAATTGTTTACGTTTAGTAATTTACATACAATGCAAAAATAATTTTGAAGTCATTGAAACACACACCATGAAAACTGCGTTTCACAAGCTGATACTAAAGCCCTAAACACAGCCCACCAGCCAGCAGTGGACTTCTAACTGGGTAACAGAAAGGATCTAAGAGATTCTGGGAATGAATGGCAAATGCACCCAAAGTGAAAAAGTTTCCCTGGGTAATTAAGTCACAGAAAATCTATCACCAACTGTATTAGTCCGTTCCCACACTGCTATAAAGAACTGCCCAAGGCTGGGTAATTTATAAAGAAAAGTTCCCTCAGGAAACTTACAATCATGGGAGAAGGGGAAGCAAACACATCCTCCTTCATATGACGGCAGGATGGAGAAGTGCCACGCAAAGAGGGAAAAGCCCCTTATAAAACCATCAGAGCTCACGGGAACTCACTATCTCGCAGGAAGAGCAGCGCGGGGGTAACCATCCCTCATGATTTAATTACCTTTCACCATGTCCCTCCTATGACGTGTGGGGATTATGGGAACTGGGAACTACAATTTGAGATGAGATTTGGGTGAGGACACAGTCAAACTGTATCACCGGCTTTCAAATGTTAATTATTTTATTATTTCAAAACTCAAAAAATATATAAAAGGAAAAAGAGAAAAAACTACCCTCCCATTCTTGTCCCTAATCACCTAGTGCCCTTTCTCCCAGATGGCTACTATTATTTGTCCTATATCTGTCCTCCTAGGATTTATTAGGTGTCCTTCTAGGTGTCATTCTTTATGCACATGTGGACAAACATAAATGCGTTACTTTTTCCTGTTAAAAAAATTAACAACACATCTTGGTGCTATGTACCTACTAGTACGTAAACCACTTCCCTATTCTTTCTTTTTTTTTTTTTTTTGCAGCTGTGTTCCATTCATTGAATGAATGTACCTTTATTTAGTGCATTTTATCAGTCCTCTTCGAATAAAGGAACATCTAGGCTGTTTCCAGTCATTTGCTATGCCCTCTGAGGAAGGAAGTTTCATTTTGCCCAAAGCAGTGACAACTAGGCAGGAAGGGAGCGTCTCTCCAGTGCAATCCCTCTGAGAGATCCCATTGCTTGCTTCTCTTCTGATCCATGAGACAGGCTTTTGGAATCTCCTCAGTTATTTTTCTCAGCCTCTCAGAACTACATGATTGGAGGGATGTACCTCAGTCTTTTTCTTAAAAGTCATTATCATGTTGTGTTTAAGACTCTGAAGCTAGACTACCTGGGTCCAAGAGCTGGTTCTTCCCACTTACTATTCAGATTTTCTGTGCCTCAGAGTGGGGATAATCACAGTGCACCCCTCACCAGGTTTCACATGACTTAGTGAGTTATTATGTGCACCATAATATGAGTTATTATGACATCCTTCATCTTTTGGATGCTATTCGGTTAGGAGGATCCACCAAAGCAAATAAAAGGCATCTTAATCTCAAGAAATTATGCCCTAAATATTCCAAGTGTGGTCATGGACCAACAGTATCCCCTGAGAACTTGTGAGAACTGCAAACCTACCAAATCAGAAACTCTGAGGGCAGGACTTAGCAATCTATGTTTTAACAAACCTTCTAGGTCATTCTGTTGCACACTATAGTTTAAGAATTATTGCTCTAAAATATAAGGATTGGCGGGGAAAGTGGTTTTTAAACATATTCAGATCATGGAACACCTGAAAATCATGTCACCATGAATTGGTGCCATAGAATTCCTTGCATTTCACTAGTAGAAAAATATCCCCATATTATATGTATGCTGTTCTCTGCATCTCAAAATATACATATGAAATTGTTTTCTCTTAAATCACATTTCTAAAGTTTTCTCTTAACATTTGTTTGCTATGAGTTCAGTAGCACTGCTAAATTAAATATCAGCAGGTCTCAATATTTTATTTAAAGGTAGAAAGGAAAAAAATTCAAAACAAAATATTCTGGTAAACTCATTCTAAATTACAAAATGGGATTAGAACACCACGACTTAACTTTAGCCATTTTTTTCTTTTCTTTTCTTTTAAATTTTATTATTTTTTGAGACAGTGTCTCACTCTGTCGCCCAGGCTGGAGTACAGTGATCCAATATCGGCTCACTGCAATTTCCACCTCCCATTCTCAAGGAATCCTCCCACCTCAGCTTCCTGAGTAGCTGGTACTACAGGTGCATGTCACCACGCCCAACTAATTTTTTTTTTTTTTTTTTTATGAGAAATGGGGTTTCACCATGTTGCCCAGGCTGGTCTTGAACTCCTGGGCTCAAGTAATCTGCCCACCTCAGCCTTCCAAAGTGCTGGAAGTAAAGGCGTGAGCTACTAATCCTGGCCATTTTTTTTTTCATTCATTTATTAATTCAGCACACATGTACTAAGTATTGACTACATGTCAAAGACAGCTAAGCACTTGGAATGTTGGTGCAAACAAGACAAGCAGGGGGAAGATATTACCTGTCCATAGATCTCTCATAGGATCTATCCACAGAAAGTAACAGTCCACTTGTACTATACTCATGTTTCCATGGTATTAGGCAGACCTTCCAGAAAAAAACAAGCCATTACTGTTCCTACTCTTCCTGGGTCCAGCAAAATGGTTTCCCCGATAAAGAAATGCTGCTATCCTACAGCATAAATCAAAGATGTCAAATCGGTCTGAGGTTAATTTCAGCCAGTTGGTAAGGCCTCCTTGGAACATTACTTTGAGAGGGATTCTCAGAAGATATCCTGGCTGGGCAGGAAAGAGTGCTGTGATGAACAGTCATACCCAAGAAAGAAGGTAGTACCAAGATAAAGGTCTTTCATTTGCATCCCTTGGATAGTTCAGCCTTCCTTTTCCTTTGGGATATGGGAGGCTTTTTCTCAGCATTTCTTGGATTACAAAATCAGTCCCCTCACCTCTGCCTGAGGCTATCAATATTCCCTTTCTCTTTTCCCCTTGTACTTACCAATGACTTCAAGAGCCACTGGGAATGGCCTGGCAAAGTTCAGAGTCAGTGAACAGTGGTTTCCTGATGTCAAATACATTAGCATGGAAGATAATCTCTGTGGTGTTTGGGCTGAGGTCCAAGTGCCCAGCCCTAATGCTTTCTTCCACTGGCTTTGAGACACCTGGCTTGCTCCTAAGCATGAAGCAGCAGGATTTGTATTTCTGAATGAGAGAGCATATGCTTTCTCCTTTGCTATTTGGCTTGTGTTACATAGATGTGAATAAATGGTCCTTTACCTTCCACCTCCATGTAAACCACCCTCTCAGAGTAAACATAAAGAAGAGTCACACTGCAAGCTTTATGCAAGAGAACACAAGAGAAGACAAAGTGGGCAATGTAGTCAAGAATCCACTGTTGGGCTTGTTCTCCATTTGCTTTACAATTAAAAAGGTGCATATGACATTTCTAGATAACTCTTTATTTGCTTACATGCCTCTCCTATAAGAAAATCATAAATCCCTATTTAGGATCCATTACACTCATAGCTGTAGGGAAGTTTTATCAGCTCAATCTTGATTATATGGTCAGCTAGAGCCATAACTTGGAATGTATGATGCAGAAAACCTGTTCCATGATTTAAGAAATAACAAGGACCCTGGATCTCTAAGTCTGAAGGTCAAAAATTTTGTTTCCTAACCAATTTCCTTCAAGAAGATCCAATATGCAACATTCCTAGGAGATTCTTCATTAGCTCTACTGAGAGTAAATGGAGATTGTATTTATCCTGATTTGCTAAAGACATCTAGAAATCATTTTTTCCAAAAAATGTTATTTTATTTCCCTTTCCTCATATTTTGCCTCTTTATTGAAATCCAAAAACGTTCACAATACTCATTCGTCATTTGATTGTTTTTAGGTGCTCTTTGGATCTCCATTTATTGGCTTTCCTGTCTAAATATTTCTGGTTTTTAATTACTTTTTTTTAAAGTATCAAATCTACTGTTTTTAAGATCTTATTTTACTTTTCTTTCTGGGTCATGAAAAAGTACATATATGTTCTGGAGTTATCTAATTCTAAACCCCACCACGAAATCATGCTTTACACTTTTCGTAAAGTTGTAAACAAGGAATTAAATCAATCTTCCCTCCAAGATAATGAACTGTAAAACTATCAGGTCTTCACTTGGTTGATTCTAATTTTATGCCATCTGATTAAAAGATGAACAACTCTCAGTTACTCCCTAGTAACAATGGATAGGAAGAGCAGTCTATATTACATTAAATTATAAATTGCTTTTTAAAAAAATATTATTTTTAGAGACAGAGTCTTACTTTGTCACTCAGGCTGGAGTGCAGTGTCATGACTGTAGTGCACGATGGCCTTGAATTCCTGGGCTCAAGCGATCCTCCTGCTTCAGCCTCCTGAGTAGCTGGGACTGCAGGCACACACCACCATGCCTGGCTGTAGACTGCTATTTTTATAACATCAGTTTCCTCCATCACCAAATGTGTACACAAAGGTAACACTGTAGAGTAAAACTGATCGATGAATGCTCACTCTCTTGTTTTTCTTCCCGTCTTCTTTCAGAAGAAAAACAAAGAATAAAGGAGAAAAAAAGAGAGTAGAGCGGAAGGAACGTGGCTCTGCTGACACGTTAATTTTGGACTTTAGCTTCCAGAACTGTGAGAGAATGCCTTTCTGTTGTTTTTGTTTTTAAAGAGAGAGAGAGACTAAAGGATGAACATCAAAAAAATGGGAAAACGCCATGAAGAGTAAATGCCCTGGAGAGTAAAAAATTGGCTTTGGTTGGGACTTTCAAGATTGTGGACAAAAAAATGTAAGCCATGTCCATTCATTGGCTCTGAGCACAGTTTTTTTTACAGCCAGTCATAAAAGGGAAAGTAAAGGTTCATTGTGAAACAGTTGGCACACATTTAACAAAGGTAAGACAAGCTGGCACCACTATAATTTATACTTATTAGTCTTAGGTGGTGAGCCTATGGTGGAGGGCACAGCTAATAAAGAACTTCAAAAGAAGAGAGAACAAATGATGAAGCTTAGTGTGAGTAGTTCACAATTTCAACTATGGTGAAACTAAATTCTACTTGCAAAGATTAGAAAATATCACTATTAGCACATATAAATAGCCCAACCATTCTATACACGAATACAGATTTCACACAATGAGTTTTGCCATAAAAAAAGACCCTGTTATCACTGCACTATTTAACTTTTAAAAGAAGTGAAATGGCAGCTCTTGAAAGCACTTAAGAGAGGTTATCTGTCAAATCTTCACTTGTAAAGATTTTCCTTGTGAAGAAAGAGAATAACTGGATCTCTTTGCCTTGTAATGACCTTCCATATTTCTAAAAATGAGAATTAAGTGACTCCTTCATCTCTACCTTTACAGGTAAAACAATTCCATCCCCATCAGCTTTTTCTTGAAGAACCCATTTCCATCTCCATGGTCATTTGGTTACTTTTCTCTGGATCTCCTCCCTGCTCCCATTTTTCTCTTAAAATAAGAAAAGTAGTTAAGTTTCACTAAAACTCTTTCAAGCCTCACCCAGAAGCATTTCCACTTCTTCCCCTAGTGTACTTTTCTTTGGCGTGGGCAGTTTCATAACAAAATAAAATTAGACAATTTTAAATTCCTGAGAGAACAGATTTGAACACAAATCAAAGATGACAACTCATCCTCCAACATCATAATAATACCAAGTTCTCCATTAAGTGTATGGAGGGTCTGCAAACCACATGAGCTCATCCTAGCAAATATGCTGTTTACCTGTGAACCAGCAGCTTTACCATGAGTCAGGCTCTCTGCTCCTCTTAGGTTTTGGCCAAAGAGCTCACAGTGTAATACACAATATAGAAGGGAAGGAAAGCAAAACATTGTGATTAGAACACTTAAATCTGTTTGGTTTTGGTGCATTACATTAATTGTGAGAATGCTGAATGAGTCCAACTCTTTCTGAGACCCCAGATATCAAAGAGAATTCAGTTAAGGGAAATTGTTTGAAGAGTAGTAGCCATACTATCCTTCACGAAAAGTTCTGTGAAATGTGAGTCCTGGCACACTTATTTCTGTCATTGTTAGGCACATTTCACATGTCATGGAAATCTGTGAAAAACTGTATATGTGACCATTTGAAATCTGTCTGGACTAGCATTTTGTTGTAGGATAGCAGATTGTGCCATGGCACAAACTGAAGGAATGTCTTAATGCTATTTACTAGTGCCACAATGGTTACATCAGTGAAATCCCTCAAAAGTGATGAAATAAATATACACCAACTGTAAAGTGCTTGGTAGTCAAACTAAAACAGAGACTTTATTTTGTTTAACCAGAGGGACTACACTTCAGACCTAAAAGAAGTGCCATAAATACAACATTCATAAACCCCTATCTCTGTTTTTGGCCCATGTTGTTCAGCACCTTGTTGCTCAAAGTGTGGTCTCCAAATCAGCAGCATAGGCACAACCTGGGGGCTTGATAGAAATGCAGAATCTCTAGTCCCATCTCAGACGAGGTTTTAAATTAGCTAAAAACACTAATTTAACAAAAAATATAGGGCAGCTGCAACTCCGTTGGACAGCCATCAGCAAAGCCTTCTTTCTGTCTTTAGATTCATAGCGTGGCCTATTCCACCATTTCACCCAAGCACTAAGGCAAGGGAAGAAAAAATAGTTAAAGGAGTGCCTTCAGTGTCTTACCTTGTCTGGTGAAGGATCTCTCTAGAAGCAGCTTTTTAAAAAAATTTCATATGCTTTCCTGCTACTTAGAATTTTTTAAAATTTCAAAGGAGAACCACGTGCTCTAAGATTAACAGCTATTCTTTATTATAATTAATTTACTGAAATAGATTATTTAATTCCATAGTCATCCTAAGGAGATTTTGAACACAACCGGGAGAGTGAGCAAACTATTGGTGGACTCACCAAAGATCACTCTGTCCTGCAACTCATAAAAAAATGAACCTTAAAAGATAGGGGAGGACTGGGTGCAGTGGCTCACACCTGTAATCGCAGCACTTTGGGAGGCTGAGGCGGATGGATCACGAGGTCAGGACATCGAGACCATCCTGGCAAACACGGTGAAACCCCTTCTGTACTAAAAAATACAGAAAATTAGCCGGGCGTGGTAGCACGTGCCTGTAGTCCCAGCTACTAGGGAGGCTGAGGCAGGAGGTTGCAGTGAGCAGAGATTGCGCCACTGCACTCCAGCCTGGGCAACCTAGCGAGACTCTGTCTGAAATAAATAAAAATAATAAACACATTTAAGAAAGATAAGGGAGGGGGGAATATTCTATTACCAAAAGTTCTTGGAATCTTTTCTCATCTGTTCAAATTAACGCAGGCATGGAATTGTGGGGATCTAACTAGAGGTGAATTGCTTTTCTTTTGCAAAGACGTCCAAACAAGCCTGTGGTTTAGTCTTCCATGATGTCAAGCACTTAGCAAAACTTCCCGGGGTGAGGATTTTAGGAGTGGAGGCATGGGTTCTGATGGAGGAAGGGTAGATTTCCAAAGTTTGGTTTCAAAGGATATGGGAAATTATTTCTCACAATTCTAGATCATTTTCATTGGGGACGAAACAGAAATTGGTGGTCATTCCTGCTGGTTCGGCAACATATCCTTCTCTAGAAAGTGCTTAGATATTTTCAGGCATTTTAAGGAATCATTTATAAATGGGTTGTTATGTTTTCCCTTTTTTGTTTTTTCAGCCTACCATATGTGTGGCAGTATCTTCAGAGGATAGTCTGTAAGACAAGCACTGTAAATGATTCCTTACAGTAGTGTTTCTTAAAATCTGGACCAGAAGTCATCTGTACCAGAATCACCTGGAATGCTTGTTAAAATAAAGAAATGTGGGTTTCACTGCAAATCTACTAAACTAGAATATATAGGAGTTGCATTTTAGAATCTCCCTTTTTAGCAAGCTCCTGGGTGATTTTTGCATGTGTGAATTCCTGCTTCTAGTTTAAAATCAGTTGAATTTTGGACTATGAGAGTACTCCAGCCTGCATAGGCTACTATTACCTCCAACATTTAGCTAGGGGTATGAGTAAGCCTGAGGTGTCTTACTGTCCTAGAAAATTCAAACCCAGCCCAGGTTGTTTCTGCATATAAGTGCATTAGGGGAAGGAACAAAGTGTACCAGTAGACACTTTGGTAAATTGAAATGCTCCCCTGGTGACTTAAATTGTAGCTTGGTGGATCTCTAATCCAGATCCTCTCTGCCCAGTTAAAAGATGTTTTTATATCAGCTATCTCCAAACTGTGAGAATGGAACAATCACTGCAGGATAAGAAGTGGTATTCCAGCTAGATAATTGTAGAGACCCCTCAAGTTTCACCCTAGTAGACCACCTTGGAACATATAGCTTTCCCAGTAGGTATCTGATTAGTCCATGTTTGAACTTACCTTGCAGCTGATTGATTACATCTTGTGTTGTTTTAGAATTTGTAATGCCACCAAAATTATGCTCCCAATTCTTGGTTTGTACACTAATAAATGGTTAAGTTAAAATTTTCCATCTGGGTAAGTAGTAGCAGCTGTGGTTGAGTGTGCCTATTCACCAACCTCTAAATTCACTGTGTTTTTGTCACATTATAGGTGTTGGGTTGTTTTTTGTTTGTTTTTGTTTTTTGTTTTTATCTTTCCCTGGTAGAAAGGGAACATTCATACGAACAGTACAATAAGAAGGTGGTCCAGAAAGAGAACCATCACAATAATCAGTATCTATAAGTACTGATGCACATTTTAATTTAAGTTTCAAAGACAAGTGAATTATCCAGTAAATGCTTTAAGCAACATGTATAGCAAAAGAGTTTCCTTCAATTATCTGTTTCTTATCAACATAAATTCAGTCTTCCACTGAAATCAGCAATGACATAACAGATTTTTGGCAGGGTTTTCCCACCACCCCATATACTCCAGCCCAGATTCATAAGCCATCGTCTGGACACCTACATATTATGATTAATAGCCAACAGTCTCATGTTTCACTTAATGTGAGATTTCCTCTTTGAGGTCCTGTATTTAAAAAAAAAAATACACAAAGAATTAAGTTTCACTTCAAAGGAGCAATAAAAGAAATGTTATGCTTGGCCCAAGATCTAAATGATTTCCATCCTCGTGAAAAGCAGACAGCCATAGGTGTATGACCAGGGATTGATTCAGATTCCTAATATGTGGTCATCAATTCCTTTTCCCTAAAATGACCCTATAAATGACTTACAACTAACAAAACTCAGAATGAAGTAAGCTTGGCCTTTGGATGACAGGAAGTGAGTATACCTGAACTTTGAGTGACATGTAGCCACTCTCGCTTACATTTTTAACCCTTTGTTCTTCAAATGTCATTGATATGTAAAGCAGATATTTATTCAGATGACTCAAAAAATTATTAGCCCAATGAACTACCTATTTAGTGTTTGGTGTTTGTTGATCTGAAGTGTCCATACACTTGGCCAATTTATTTTGAATGTTTTAACAAAGCTTTGTGTGTTCAAGTGACAAAAAGGCAAATCGTGTATGACAGCAAGTCAGAGGTAGGGGAAAAAATGGCTGTTTTCAATGTGAGTTTCGTGAAGCATGCTTTCATGGTCAGGTAGAAGTGAAGAAGTTGCTGCTTGAGCATTCATGAAGCCCTGTGGAGACAAGAGGCACCCTTATTCCAAAGTTCATATTGCTCCCAGCAGAGGTGTGCAGTTCTCATTGATCATCAGTTTACGAAATTACTAAGAGCTTGTTTGCCCTTAATTTCCAAGATTAGTAGGAAATATCATCAAAGATTATCATTATTTAATAGATCAAAAATACAGTACTTTTGAAATAAGTTGAGTGATTTGACTCAAGTTATGTAATAATTACATGCTGAAGCTAGATTAAAACTCAGAATACAAAGAGGCCTGGGAATTGTGTTCTCTGGGCCCATACCTTATCTAACATAACAATCTAACGAGAATCCTATGAGGTAGGTTTTCTTATATCCATTTTACAGGCGAAGAAACAGAGATTTGGTTTAGGTAATTTGGCTATCTTTACAGCATTGGAAAATGTAAGAGCCAGGAATTAAACACAAGCCTCCTTATTAAAAGCTCATGCATGTTAAGCTCTAAATCTTCCCAAAGTGTAATGAGCACAGCACATCACTAGCTGACATGTGGAAGAAAACTTCTTCAGTTGTGCAGTAGTTCTCAAACTTTATTAATTTTTTTTTTTTTTTTTAGGACAGAGTCTCACTCTGCCACCCAAGCTGAAGTGCAGTGGCACAATCTCAGCTCACCGCAGCCTTGAACTCTCAGGTTCAAGCAATCTTTCCACCTCAGCCTTCTCAGTAGCTGGGACCACAGGCACACACCACCATACTTGGTTAATTTTGTATTTTTTGCAGAGATGAGATTTCATCATGTTGCTTAGGCTAGTCTAGAACTCCTGGGCTCAAGCAATCCACCCACCTCGGTCTCCCAAAATGCTGGGATTACAGGTATGAGCCACAAGGCTCAGACTCAAACTACTTTGAGTGAGAATCAACTGTGAAGATTATTAAAGCGCTTTCCTCCCCAGGAGCTTCTGAGTCAGTGCTGCCCAGGTGATTCTGGAGCAAGTTCTGATGGTCTCACGCTAGGGATGAAAATTTAATTAGCACTATGAGCCCAATTCACAGGCATTTTCCTCTTTAAATAAACTTAAGACTTGGGTAATGGGTACACTAAAAGCCCAGACTTGACCCCTATGGAATATATACATGTAAGAAATCTGCACTTGTGCCCCCTGAATATATAAAATAAATTTTAAAGTTTTTAAATAAACTTGAGTGAAAAAGTGGGTGGGTTAAACCCACACACATTAACACTATTTTTTAAATTTAACTTTATTTAAAGAGGCAAACAGTAAGGAAATCACAGTAGCAGTGATGGCAGATCTGCCAGTCTGAGGAGGTGGTCTATGATAACTGACATTCGGGAAACACAGTAACTCACTGTTCTGAGATTGAAAGGAAAGAAACATACCTCTGTCCAGATATAGGCATAAGCTGGTGAGCAAAGACCTGTCTGGAATCTCAGGGACTCTCTGCTGTTTCATAGCCTGATTCTGGCGCTGGGGACATGATGGAGGTGAGGGCACAAGAAAGATCACTGGAGTCCAGACAGCCAGACCTTCTTCTCACTTAGCCAAAGGCACAAAGAAGCACCCCCTACACCACGGTGGTTCAGTTGCACAGAGGAACATCACAGCTTGTTCAGCTCCTCGTGGGTTTTGAGGGTTCCTGAACTTTGGGGTCACAGACCCCTTTGATAATTAATGAAAGCTTTGTACCCTTTCCCTAGAAAAATGCGCTTATACACAGAAAACAAGTCCCATAACATTTCAGGGGATTCTCAGGCTCCTCGAAATTCAATCTCAGACTCCAATTTAAAAATCTCTTCTTTATGTGAAAACAGAACATTTCAGCTCATGGCAAGTTCTATTAATTTCATTCACTACTGATTAATATTGAATTTTGTTTGAATTCACCTTATCCCCCTCTGAGTAAAATATCTTTTAAACAGGAATTCTTCATCTGGAGTTCATAGTTCCCACTGGGGTGGAACTGGGGAGGCAGAGGTTGGAGGGGTCCATGGATCCCTCAACACCACAATAAATAATCAGATGTTGGTACAGTTTTCTGGTAAGCACTTTGATCAGAATGTCAGAGAAGCTTACCACTAAAAACCAGTTTTAAAAATACATCTTTTAAAAAACCTTTTAAAAAATTTTTAGAAACCTACAATAAAATGCAGAAAACAGAAAACCCCCCACTAAACCAAAGTCTGGCTTAGTGAATTATTATTGAGGCAGGAGAATAGGGTCTGGAAGGAGGAAACCTAAGGTCAATTCACACTGACTTCCTCTCAATCAAAAGGAAAACCCCAACTTTCCATGCCCAAGTAACAAAAGGACCAGAGGCTACTCCCTTTGCAACACCCCCTGCTTTTTTCTGCATGGCAGATGAAAAATTAAAAATACCTTTGATTGTCCCCTTCTGCAACCAATCGGGCTGGTCACCGGCCAAGTCTTCATTTGCATAGGAGTATAACTATGTAACTTCACTTCAGCCTCTGATAGGTCACCTTCTGCAACCAATCAGACATTTGCCTAGGGTGTAACTTTGTAACTTCACTTCAGCCTCTGATTGGTCCCCTCCCACAACCAATCAGACTGATAACAGGCCACTACTTTATTTACATAGGATGTATACCACATAAACTAATGGGAAACATCTAGAGGGCATTTAAATCCCAGAAAATTCTGTAACTGGCCCAGCCCACTCCCACCTTGTGGAGTGTGCTTTCATTTTCAATACATCTGTTTTTGTTGTTTCATTTTTTCCTTGCTTTGCTCGTGCGTTTTGCCCAATTCTGTGTTCAAAGTGCCAAGAACTTGGGCACCCTCCACTGGTAACATTATCAGGGTGACATCCTGTAACCACCAAAGTCAAGAAACAGAACTTTGCCAGCCACCAGCAGCTCTTCTCTGTGCCTCATTCCAATCACAGGCTCCTCCCTCTTTCCAGAAGTAACCACTATCCTAAGACTAAAAGTAATCATGTCCTAATAATATTTTGCTTGAATCGCAAATGCTATGTTACCAAATAGGCTTTATTATTTTAATATCTTATATTAAAACTTTGTGATTCAATAATAATAATAAAAGTAATCATGTCCTTGCGATTCTTTATGGTTTTATCACCCAAGTGTGCATCCTGAGACACTGTGGTTAATTCCTGCCCATTCTTTAACATTTGAGATACATTTTCCATTTCTTTTAATCTACGTGTTATCTTCCAACCCTTGTTTTGATTATTATTTTTACTGTGTATATTTAAGGTGTAGAATATGATGTTTTGATATATTTATCTTGATATACATATACATCGTGATCACAACAGTCAAGGAAGTTAACATACCAAGCACCTCATATAGTTACCTTTCCTCTTTTATCTTTTTTTTTGTGGTAAGAGAAGCTAAAATCTATGCTCTTGGCAAATTACTAGTATACAATATTCTTGACTGTAGTTCTCATGTTGTACATTATCTCTAGACTTCTTCATCCTTCATAATTGCAACTTTATACCTTTTGACCAACACCTCCCCATTGCTCCCCTCTTCTCTCCTCCCTGCCCTGCTAACCACCTTTCTACTCCCTGTTTCTATGTATTCGATCCACTTTTGTCTGTTTCACATATAAGATCATGTAGTATTTATCTTTCTGTGTTTGGCTTGTTTCACTTAGCATAATGTTCTCATAGGTTCATCCATATTGTTGTAAATGGCAGGATTTTCTTAATTTTTAAGGCTGAAAAACATTCCATTGTATATATAAATATAATTTCTTTATCCACATGTGCATTGATGGGTGCTTTGTTCCATATCTTGGCTATTGTGAATAATGCTGTAATAAACATGGGAGTGCAGTTATTTTTACAAGGTGGTGATTTCTTTCCTTTGGGTATATACGGAGAAGGATTGCTGGGTCATATGGTAGTTCTATTTTTAATTTCTTTAGGAACCTCCATAGTGTTTCCATAATGGTTGCACCAATCTGCATTCTCACCAACAGTATACAAGAGTTTCCTTTTCTCCATATCCTTCCCAACTCTTATTTCTTGTCTTTTTGATATTAGCCGTCCTAACAGGTATAAGATGATATCTCTGCAGTTTTGATTTGCATTTCCCCAATGATTAGTGATGTTAAACATCTTTTCATATGCATGTTGGCCATTTGTTATGTCTTCTTTTTAGAAAATATCTAGTCAAGTCCTTTGCCTATTTTATAACTGGGTGATTTGGTTTTTTTGCTATTGAGTTGCGTGAGTTTCTTACATCCTTTGGATATTAACCCCTTATCAGATATATGGTGCACAAATATTTTCTTCCAATCTGGAGGCCATTTTTATTTCCCCTGTAATTTATCTGTTGAAAAAAATCTCCAGCTATTTGATCTGTAGAGTTTCCCACAGGCTGGATTTTGTTGACCGCATACCCTTGGTGTGGTTCAATATGTTCCTCCAACCTTGGTATTTCCTGCAAATTGGCAACTGGTTCCAGAAACCAGATCAGATTCAGTTTGTTAAAACTCTAGATGGTAGGAACAGCTCCAGTCTCCAACTCCCAGCGCCAGCGACACAGAAGACCGGTGATTTCTGCATTTTCAACTGAGGTACTGGGTTCATCTCACTGGGGAGTGCCGGACGATCGGTGCTGGTCAGCTGCTGCAGCCCGACCAGCGAGAGCTGAAGCAGGGCGAGGCATCGCCTCACCTGGGAAGCGCAAGGGGGAAGGGAATCCCTTTTCCTAGCCAGGGGAACTGAGACACACAACACCTGGAAAATCGGGTAACTCCCACCCCAATATTGCGCTTTAAGCAAACAGGCACACCAGGAGATCATATCCCACACCTGGCCGGGAGGGTCCCACACCCACGGAGCCTCCCTCATTGCTAGCACAGCAGTCTGTGATCTACCGGCAAGGCTGCAGCGAGGCTGGGGGAGGGGCGCCCGCCATTGCTGAGGCTTAAGTAGGTAAACAAAGCTGCTGGGAAGCTCCAACTGGGTGGAGCTCACAGCAGCTCAAGGAAACCTGCCTGTCTCTGTAGACTCCACCTCTGGGGACAGGGCACAGCTACACAACAACAACAACAACAACAAAGCAGCAGAAAACTCTGCAGACGCAAACGACTCTGTCTGACAGCTTTGAAGAGAGCAGTGGATCTCCCAACACGGAGGCTGAGATCTGAGAACGGACAGACTGCCTGCTCAAGTGGGTCCCTGACCCCTGAGTAGCCTAACTGGGAGACATCCCCCACTAGGGGCAGTCTGACACCCCACACCTCACAGGGTGGAGTATACCCCTGAGAGGAAGCTTCCAAAGCAAGAATCAGACAGGTACACTCGCTGTTCAGAAATATTCTATCTTCTGCAGCCTCTGCTGCTGATACCCAGGCAAACAGGGTCTGGAGTGGACCTCAAGCAATCTCCAACAGACCTACAGCTGAGGGTCCTGACTGTTAGAAGGAAAACTATCAAACAGGAAGGACACCTACACCAAAACCCCATCAGTACATCACCATCATCAAAGACCAGAGGCAGATAAAACCACAAAGATGGGGAAAAAGCAGGGCAGAAAAGCTGGAAATTCAAAAAATAAGAGCACATCTCCCCCGGCAAAGGAGCGCAGCTCATCGCCAGCAACGGATCAAAGCTGGACGGAAAATGACTTTGACGAGATGAGAGAAGAAGGCTTCAGTCCATCAAATTTCTTAGAGCTAAAGGAGGAATTACGTACCCAGCGCAAAGAAACTAAAAATCTTGAAAAAAAAGTGGAAGAATTGACGGCTAGACTAATTAATGCAGAGAAGGTCATAAACGAAATGAAAGAGATGAAAACCATGACACGAGAAATACGTGACAAATGCACAAGCTTCAGTAACCGACTCGATCAACTGGAAGAAAGAGTATCAGCGATTGAGGATCAAATGAATGAAATGAAGCGAGAAGAGAAACCAAAAGAAAAAAGAAGAAAAAGAAATGAACAAAGCCTGCAAGAAGTATGGGATTATGTAAAAAGACCAAATCTCCGTCTGATTGGGGTGCCTGAAAGTGAGGGGGAAAATGGAACCAAGTTGGAAAACACTCTTCAGGATATCATCCAGGAGAACTTCCCCAACCTAGTAGGGCAGGCCAACATTCAAATCCAGGAAATACAGAGAACGCCACAAAGATACTCCTCGAGAAGAGCAACTCCAAGACACATAATTGCCAGATTCACCAAAGTTGAAATGAAGGAAAAAATCTTAAGGGCAGCCAGAGAGAAAGGTCGGGTTACCCACAAAGGGAAGCCCATCAGACTCACAGCAGATCTCTCGGCAGAAACTCTCCAAGCCAGAAGAGAGTGGGGGCCAATATTCAACATTCTTAAAGAAAAGAATTTTAAACCCAGAATTTCATATCCAGCCAAACTAAGTTTCATAAGTGAAGGAGAAATAAAATCCTTTACAGATAAGCAAATGCTTAGAGATTTTGTCACCACTAGGCCTGCCTTACAAGAGACCCTGAAGGAAGCACTCAACATGGAAAGGAACAACCGGTACCAGCCATTGCAAAAACATGCCAAAATGTAAAGACCATCGAGGCTAGGAAGAAACTGCATCAACTAACGAGCAAAATAACCAGTTAATATCATAATGGCAGGATCAAGTTCACACATAACAATCTTAACCTTAAATGTAAATGGACTAAATGCTCCAATTAAGAGACACAGACTGGCAAACTGGATAAAGAGTCAAGACCCATCAGTCTGCTGTATTCAGGAGACCCATCTCACACGCAGAGACATACATAGGCTCAAAATAAAGGGATGGAGGAAGATTTACCAAGCAAATGGAGAACAAAAAAAAGCAGGGGTTGCAATCCTAGTCTCTGATAAAACAGACTTTAAACCATCAAAGATCAAAAGAGACAAAGAAGGCCATTACATAATGGTCAAGGGATCAATTCAACAGGAAGAGCTAACTATCCTAAATATATATGCACCCAATACAGGAGCACCCAGATTCATAAAGCAAGTCCTTAGAGACTTACAAAGAGACTTAGACTCCCATACAATAATAATGGGAGACTTCAACACTCCACTGTCAACATTAGACAGATCAACGAGACAGAAAGTTAACAAGGATGTCCAGGAATTGAACTCATCTCTGCAGCAAGCAGACCTAATAGACATCTATAGAACTCTCCACCCCAAATCAACAGAATACACATTCTTCTCAGCACCACATCGTACTTACTCCAAAATTGACCATATAATTGGAAGTAAAGCACTCCTCAGCAAATGTACAAGAACAGAAATTATAACAAACTGTCTCTCAGACCACAGTGCAATCAAACTAGAACTCAGGACTAAGAAACTCAATCAAAACCGCTCAACTACATGGAAACTGAACAACCTGCTCCTGAATGACTACTGGGTACATAACGAAATGAAGGCAGAAATAAAGATGTTCTTTGAAACCAATGAGAACAAAGATACAACATACCAGAATCTCTGGGACACATTTAAAGCAGTGTGCAGAGGGAAATTTATAGCACTAAATGCCCACAAGAGAAAGCAGGAAAGATCAAAAATTGACACTCTAACATCGCAATTAAAAGAACTAGAGAAGCAAGAGCAAACACATTCCAAAGCTAGCAGAAGGCAAGAAATAACTAAGATCAGAGCAGAACTGAAGGAGATAGAGACACAAAAAACCCTCCAAAAAATCAATGAATCCAGGAGTTGGTTTTTTGAAAAGATCAACAAAATTGACAGACCACTAGCAAGACTAATAAAGAAGAAAAGAGAGAAGAATCAAATCGACGCAATTAAAAATGATAAAGGGGATATCACCACCGACCCCACAGAAATACAAACTACCATCAGAGAATACTATAAACACCTCTACGCAAATAAACTGGAAAACCTAGAAGAAATGGATAATTTCCTGGACACTTACACTCTTCCAAGACTAAACCAGGAAGAAGTTGAATCCCTGAATAGACCAATAGTAGGCTCTGAAATTGAGGCAATAATTAATAGCCTACCAACCAAAAAAAGTCCAGGACCAGATGGATTCACAGCTGAATTCTACCAGAGGTATAAGGAGGAGTTGGTACCATTCCTTCTGAAACTATTCCAATCAATAGAAAAAGAGGGAATCCTCCCTAACTCATTTTATGAGGCCAACATCATCCTGATACCAAAGCCTGGCAGAGACACAACAAAAAAAGAGAATTTTAGACCAATATCCCTGATGAACATCGATGCAAAAATCCTCAATAAAATACTGGCAAACCGGATTCAACAACACATCAAAAAGCTTATCCACCATGATCAAGTGGGCTTCATCCCTGGGATGCAAGGCTGGTTCAACATTCGCAAATCAATAAACATAATCCAGCATATAAACAGAACCAAAGACAAGAACCACATGATTATCTCAATAGATGCAGAAAAGGCTTTTGACAAAATTCAACAGCCCTTCATGCTAAAAACGCTCAATAAATTCGGTATTGATGGAACGTACCTCAAAATAATAAGAGCTATTTATGACAAACCCACAGCCAATATCATACTGAATGGGCAAAAACTGGAAAAATTCCCTTTGAAAACTGGCACAAGACAGGGATGCCCTCTCTCACCACTCCTATTCAACATAGTGTTGGAAGTTCTGGCTAGGGCAATTAGGCAAGAGAAAGAAATCAGGGGTATTCAGTTAGGAAAAGAAGAAGTCAAACTGTCCCTGTTTGCAGATGACATGATTGTATATTTAGAAAACCCCATTGTCTCAGCCCAAAATC
This sequence comes from Papio anubis, assembly GCF_008728515.1. Taxonomy (NCBI): domain Eukaryota; kingdom Metazoa; phylum Chordata; class Mammalia; order Primates; family Cercopithecidae; genus Papio; species Papio anubis. The sequence continues at coordinate 80,799,120 of NC_044978.1, forward strand.
TCCTTAAGCTGATAAGCAACTTCAGCAAAGTCTCAGGATACAAAATTAATGTGCAAAAATCACAAGCATTCTTATACACCAATAACAGACAAACACAGAGCCAAATCATGAATGAACTTCCATTCACAATTGCTTCAAAGAGAATCAAATACCTAGGAATCCAACTTACAAGGGATGTAAAGGACCTCTTCAAGGAGAACTACAAACCACTGCTCAGTGAAATCAAAGAGGACACAAACAAATGGAAGAACATACCATGCTCATGGATAGGAAGAATCAATATCGTGAAAATGGCCATACTGCCCAAGGTAATTTATAGATTCAATGCCATCCCCATCAAGCTACCAATGAGTTTCTTCACAGAATTGGAAAAAACTGCTTTAAAGTTCATATGGAACCAAAAAAGAGCCCGCATCTCCAAGACAATCCTAAGTCAAAAGAACAAAGCTGGAGGCATCACACTACCTGACTTCAAACTATACTACAAGGCTACAGTAACCAAAACAGCATGGTACTGGTACCAAAACAGAGATATAGACCAATGGAACAGAACAGAGTCCTCAGAAATAATACCACACATCTACAGCCATCTGATCTTTGACAAACCTGAGAAAAACAAGAAATGGGGAAAGGATTCCCTATTTAATAAATGGTGCTGGGAAAATTGGCTAGCCATCAGTAGAAAGCTGAAACTGGATCCTTTCCTTACTCCTTATACGAAAATTAATTCAAGATGGATTAGAGACTTAAATGTTAGACCTAATACCATAAAAACCCTAGAAGAAAACCTAGGTAATACCATTCAGGACATAGGCATGGGCAAGGACTTCATGTCTAAAACACCAAAAGCAACGGCAACAAAAGCCAAAATTGACAAATGGGATCTAATTAAACTAAAGAGCTTCTGCACAGCAAAAGAAACTACCATCAGAGTGAACAGGCAACCTACAGAATGGGAGAAAATTTTTGCAATCTACTCATCTGACAAAGGGCTAATATCCAGAACCTACAAAGAACTCCAACAAATTTACAAGAAAAAAACAAACAACCCCATCAAAAAGTGGGCAAAGGATATGAACAGACATTTCTCAAAAGAGGACATTCATACAGCCAACAGACATATGAAAAAATGCTCATCATCACTGGCCATCAGAGAAATGCAAATCAAAACCACAATGAGATACCATCTCACACCAGTTAGAATGGCGATCATTAAAAAGTCAGGAAACAACAGGTGCTGGAGAGGATGTGGAGAAATAGGAACACTTTTACACTGTTGGTGGGATTGTAAACTAGTTCAACCATTATGGAAAACAGTATGGCGATTCCTCAAGGATCTAGAACTAGATGTACCATATGACCCAGCCATCCCATTACTGGGGATATACCCAAAGGATTATAAATTATGCTGCTATAAAGACACATGCACACGTATGTTTATTGCAGCACTATTCACAATAGCAAAGACTTGGAATCAACCCAAATGTCCATCAGTGACAGATTGGATTAAGAAAATGTGGCACATATACACCATGGAATACTATGCAGCCATAAAAAAGGATGAGTTTGCGTCCTTTGTAGGGACATGGATGCAGCTGGAAACCATCATTCTTAGCAAACTATCACAAGAACAGAAAACCAAACACCGCATGTTCTCACTCATAGGTGGGAACTGAACAACGAGATCACTTGGACTCAGGAAGGGGAACATCACACACCGGGGCCTATCATGGGGAGGGGGGAGGGGGGAGGGATTGCATTGGGAGTTATACCTGATGTAAATGACGAGTTGATGGGTGCAGCAGACTAACATGGCACAAGTATACATATGTAACAAACCTGCATGTTATGCACATGTACCCTACAACTTAAAGTATAATAATAATAAATAAATTAAAAAAAAAAAAAAAAAAGAAAAAAGAAAAATTTTCACTGAGTTCAGAAAAAAAAAAAAACAAAAAAAAAACTCTAGATGGTATTGTGTTCTTTCATCAAGAGGTACAAAATGTCTGGTTTCCCTCCTTTTTGATGTAAGCAACCATTGATATTCATTGTCTGGATCTGTTAATTCATTAGGAGCTGTAAAAATGACATTCTAATTGTATCATTTTGTTTCTATTTGTTAGCTATAATAATTTTATAAGGAGATATTTGTTTAGTAGTACAGTTCACAGAGAAAAAGCAGATAAATGCTTGATTTTTCTCTTTTATCAACCCAGTTTTCGAAGCAATGAATTGGTCCTTGTTATATACACACACATAGCAACTTGCTCCATCCTGGCTCTGTACTCTCAACCCACCCACTTTTGCCTGAATCTTTTTTTCTCATCTCTCTGTTGTGGGTCCCTACCTTGGAAGAGAGCCTGGGACATCAGTTTAAAGAGCTCACAAGGGATATGCTGCTCCAGTCATTTAAGCCTCACCATGGGCCTCCTGCATCACCAGCAGCCGGGTAGGCAAACACTTGACAGTTTCAGCAGTTGTTATCAAATTGATAGTGTAATTTCTACTTTCATCTATTTTGGGGTTCTTCTATTCTCAAACCCATCCAATTCAACCTCATTGCTTCCCTGTTTTCTCTTACACAGATGCCAGAACGGCACAGTCTTGTGGCTAATATTTTAGGGTTACTAGGTTCACTTTATCCTCTGGCTTTCTCATACATGTTGTCCATAAGTTTTTGGTTTTTATGATCTAGTTGGTCTCGTTTTTTTCCTTATAGTTTAGGATCCTGAGCTTTCACATATATATACACATATATATTTCACACATATATACACATATTCACAAATATACATATATTCATATATATACATATATGTGAAATATATATGTATTTTTAATATAGGGTCTCACTCTTTTGCCCAGGCTGCAGTCACCTCAAATTTCTTGGCTCAAGCAATCCTCCAGTCTCAGCCTCTTAGCTAGCTGAGACTACAAATGTGAGCCACCATGCTTAGCTACTTAAAAAAAATTTTTTTTTGTAGAGACAAGGTATCACTATGTTGCCCAGGCTGTTCTTCCTCCCAAAGCACTGAGATCAAAGGCGTGAGCCACTGTGCCCAGCCATGTAAAAATGTATTTTTTTCCAACAGCTTTATTGTGAAATAATTCATATGCCATAACATTCACCTTCTGGTTTTTTTGTGGGGAATTCAGAAAAATCCAAAAATCACAGTACCACCATTTTCTCAGCATTCCAAAACCATACTTTAAGACAATCATCAACATTAGACTTTTGAGATAATGAAGATTTTATTAGGGTAGCAGACCCAATGGCTAGTCTAATGAGAGACAGATTGGGAATGTGTAGTGGGTGGCAGAGACATGGTGCTGTAATTTTCCATGTATTTAAAAGCAGGAACTCCAAGGGCTTCTTGTCACATGTGGTACATGAGCAGTTCACAATTATTGGCAGTGCTATGATGGTGACATTGTGATATGGTTTGGCTCTGTGTCCCCACCCAAATCTCACCTCGAATTATAATCCTCATGTGTTGGAGGAGGGGTCTGATGGGAAGTGATTGGATCATGTGGGCGGACTTCCCTCTTGCTGTTCTCATGATAATGAGTGAGTTCTCATGAGATCTGATGCCTTAAATGTGTGGGCACTTCCCCCTTCCCACTCTCTCTCTCTCTCTCTCTCCTGCTTTGCCATGGTAAGACATGCGTGCTTCCTCTTTGCTTTCCACCATGATTGTAAGTTTCCCAAGGCCTTCCAGTTATGCTTCCTGTTAAGTCTGCAAAACCATGAGTCAATTAAACCACTTTTTTGTTCATAATTTACCCAGTCACAGGTAGTTTTTGTTTTTTTTTTATTGTTATTGAGACAGAGTCTCACTCTGTCACCCAGACTGGAGTTCAATGGCACGATCTTGGCTCACTGCAACCTCGCCTCCCAGGTTCAAGTAATTCTCCCACCTCAACCTCCCAAGTAGCTGGGATTACATGCACCCGCCATCGTGTCTGATAATTCAGGTAGTTCTTAATAGCAATGTGAAAATGGACTAATACACATTGGCAAGGACAGTTGAAGTCCACCAATTATCCCCGAAATTCATTAATTTTATCTTTGTTATCTATTGCCTGAATTTCTTCTAGTTGATCAGTGTGAGAAGTAAAAAGTAATGAGGGTTGGAGGTGGCTATTCATTGGGTATAAAGTTTCAGCTATGCAAGATGAAATAAGTTCTGGAGATCTTCTGTACAGCCTCATGCCTGTAGTTAATAATACTGTATTAAACACTTAAAATTCATTAAAAGGGCAGTGCTCATGTTAAATGTCCTTACTACAATCAATCAATAAATACATAAATAAATAAATTACACAAGTGTAATTTTTCCACCTTCTGCCAGGGCCTCCACATCTGTGTGGAATTCTCCCCTTCTCACCCAAGAAGCACAGCTCTGCACTGAAGAAGGTCTCAATGATTCAAAACCCAGGTCACATTGGAACAATCAACACACTGCGAAACAACATACTGGGTTGGCGCAAAAGTAATCACGGTTTTTCCCACTGCTTTTAATGGCAAAAGCCGCGATTACTTTTGCACCAACATAATAGCTTATTTCCAGGGGCTCATTTCTGAAAACTTCTAAACACAAAAACAGAACACTCAAGGTCTCATTTGGGGCTCTTCCTAGCTTTTATGATTTGGAGGACACAGAAGCCTGTAATACCATTTTGAAAAGTCTTTTCCAGGCCTACTGACAAGAAGGCTATATTTTTTTACCCAGGCCTATGAACTTCTGATTCTACTACTAACTCTGACAGACATTTCTAGCAGAGCCTGATCATACAACAGTCTGTAAACTGCTAACTAAGCAAAATTAAACTTGTTGGAAAGAATCTACTCAGCCTCCAACAATTTCTTCCCACAGGTGTTAATAAGTCTCAATATAAATGTATACAAATCTCATCTCTTCGGTCTGCCCTTGCCCATTTTTTAGGCAATGCGTTAAAAGGCAGCCAAGGAGAAGAAGTAGGGCACCCTCACGTAATCCACAGCGTGGGTAATCAGTTCCTAAGAAATGGACACAAGGCTTCATAATATTTTATTTTACAGTTGCCCCTAGACCTTGTAGGTACAAAACAGCAGCTCCTTCTCCCCAGAACAGTCTAAGGATAGAGGCCACCCTCAGAATGCCACCCTAACACAAACTGATTCTCATGCACACCCCACTAGTCTTGATTTGTTTTCTTAAACAGCAAAAGTTTATTTTATTTCACTGCTCCATCAAAATTATTTATCTCATTTATCATACAGTTCCTGTCTAGTGTGTTTTGCCAGAACTAACATGCATGAAAATTATGTTGATGGGCCCTGGACTGGTTTTAATGTACTTCATATAATCAAGAAATTAAACAAACAGAAAGCTTTCTGAAAGGTGCTCATTCTACCAGGAAGGACCGCTTGCTCTCCTAAGACACGTTTTTGAGGGAAGGAACTGCCAAGAATCAAACCAACAGCAGTGCCCTTAGAAAAGACCCGTTTATTCAAAGATGAAAATCGACTGAGAACTTATGGTTGTATCCCACTCCATCAAGTACCCGAGGTTTCCATTAACCAGTGGTGGTTTCATGGAGAGAGACTGGGAAGTGATTTGGAAAAGATTTTTAACACGAAAACTAACTGACAGAAAAATGAAGTTTCGATTTTTGAGGAGCAGCCAGCTTGGTGAGACTCGTCCACGGCATGAGGAAATCACTGTGGGAACACACAGGATGTCACTATCATGCTGGCCGGTGGGCCACTCCAGAGCAGACTGATGTAGAGAAAAGCCGGATTAGAAAGAGGTCTTTCTGCTGCTTCTCAGAAGTGAATACCCAAGGATTTAGGACGAGAGGAACCCACATTATCATAAATTTTCCTCCATAAATAGGTCTTACGGAAAAGCTCCATTAAACTTCTTCAAGAACTGAAATTTTGAAGCACAAATTTTAAACAGCTTTGTGATATTGCTTTGAATAGTTATACTTACATGCTGATTTTTTTAATGAAAAACTGCAAAAAAAAATTATTGAGAGCCAGGAATTGCGCTAGTCTCTGCAATACAACCACCGAACAGGACCGACAACAACAAAAAACTTTATCAGCAATATCTAAAGAATGCTAAAATCAAATAAAAATCTATTTTCTGAAATGAAAAAAAGACATGATTTTCTTTAGCTAATTTAATGATAATAACAGATGGATTGATTGACCAGTTGAACCCATGGAATTGGACCTAGTAGTTAAGAGGGTCAAAGTATGTGATCTCTAAAGGATTTCAATGTGTAAAATACGTAACTTTCATTTTTATCTTAGATTCCATCCAGGACATTGACATCATCTCTGTACTAGTGACAGGAGGACCTTTGTGCATGTCACAGGAGAAGGGGAGCTGACTTCCAAGTTTTTGTTTTTGTTTTGTTTTATTTTTGCCTAATCTGTCTTCCATTGAGAACAAGTATTTTTATTGTTTAACAATAAGACAGCAAAACACATAGCTAGACGTCACCAAGCTTAGAAGAGTAGGCCCTAACCATGCTGGGCCATGGGACAGGTTGCTGGAACAGGGCTAGAGGTTGCAGGCTGGCAAAGAGTCTACAAATGAAGCAGGGAACAAAATACATGATATAATTTCGGTAAAGCACCCTGCCTATGTGGTTCATCAACAACAGCTACACCTCCACAACTGCAACATTTGCTTTGACTGAAACTAATCAAGTTTTGCTGTATGGAAATAAAAATATATACTCCTGAAGAGAGGGGGCATATTAAACTTATCACTTATTTTGCATTTCAACTCAGATCTACTCCTTACTGTTTGTTGTAATAAGGACCAGCTTGGTAGGGAGGGTTTGTGGTTGCAGAGTAGAGTTGAAGGTAGGAGTGGTGGGGCAGACAGAAGGGGAAAAAAAGTGAGATGACTCCTGCGGTGAAAAGAGAAAATAAACTCTGAAGGAGTGAAGTAATAGAAATAGAAGGAGTAAAAACAGAAAAGGAAGCCAAGTCTTAATCGTGTATTTCCCCCCTTAGGCACTTCACTTATAGTCAGTCCTGTAGGCAGAACTAGACAATAATTCCTCTCTACTCTAAACTATTCAAATTTATGACAAATAGTAGGTCTATGAGAATGTCACATTTTTTAAAAAAGACATTGACTAACTGTTGTATGTCCAGCACAGTATGACTACAAAGATGAGAATTATGTAGAATCTTTTAGGAGGCTAAATATGTTTAGCTAGGGAAGATTTAGCAGAGGCATGATAATTAACTCAGAGTTTACAAAGGGCACAAGGCAGGTGCATGTACACTTATGACAAGCCTGGGCAACATAGGGAGACCTTGTCTCTACAAAAAATTTAAAATTTTGCTGGGCATGGTGGCATGTGCCTGTAGTTCCAGCTACTCAGGAGGCTGAGGCAGGAGGATCGCTTGAGCCCAGGAGGTTGAAGCTGTAGTGAGCCATGATCGCACCCCTGCACTCCACCCTGGGTGACAAAGTGAGACCCTGTCTAAAAAACCAAAAAAGATGTACAGTCACAACACAAGTGTTGCCATTGATAGCAGATATAGGGTCAATGAGCTCAGACAAATTTGGAATCAGTGTAGAACTTTGTTATATTCAGAATCACCAAAAAGGAAATGAACTGCTTCACAAAATGGTGGGGGCCCCTATCACTAGATGCATTCAAGAGTTGGCTGCTGAGTACTCGTTAGAGTTATCATAGAAAGAAATTATATTTGTCAGAGCTCTCAATTGCAAGTGACAAAATACTAATTCAAATGGCTTGAGCAAAAAGGAAATGAATTTGGTTCAATATAATTCTAGATTCAGGCACAAATGGGCCCAAAGGCTCAAATGATATCACCAGGACTCTCTCCATTGCTCAGTTCTGCCTGCTTTTGTGTTGGCTTCATACACAGGAATGTCACCCCTGAGTTAGTGGCAAAGATGGTAACCTACAGCTCCAGTCTTACATTACATAAGCAATGGCTTTTTCTTGATAGCACCAGCAGCTGCTAGAATTCACTCCAGCCTAGGTCAAGTGCCTCATCTCAGCCTATTGCTGTGGCCATGGGAAAGCCATGATCCCATCAGCCAGAAGGCGTATGCTTACTTCTGCACACATCTTGGTGGTCATGGGCATAGAGCACTTTCTATGGCCAAATCTGGGTCATGTGTAAACACCAGAGCAGAAAAGAGGGATGGAGGCCAAAAATTCCTCCTTCCTAGATCATGTGGACTGAGAGCTGGCAAGAGAAAACTCAAGATGTTATTATCAGAAGAGGGAAGAGATTCACCACAAACAAAAATAACAGCTATCCTGTAACACGAGTTCTTCATGAAATAGTTCTTCATAAAAAACAAAAATTTTACAGCCTCTTCCATTTAATATTACATTTATTTCTAAGTACACATGCTGTGTCAAGAACTGGGTACTCATTCTATAATTTAAAGCCACATTTTTGACATTTTAGGTACTTAATCCCTTTAGATAGTCTGCAAAATCAACATAGAAAATGGATTATTCAAGTAGTAGCTTGCTACCTCCCTTTGTAGGATGTGTATAGACAGAAACAAGTAGTATGCTGGTATGATGACTATCTGAAAAATGAACCCCTGATTTATAGCATTTGCCAATTTCCATGGTGTTAATTCTCCCATAATTGCCAATTTCAAGCTATCAACATGAGGTCACAAAACACAGAGTTGGGAAGAGGTGCAATGCTCATGTACCTTCATCTCCCTGAGCTGGTGCCATTTGGCTCTAACACATCACTTAACAAGACCTATTAAATGTTACAAGTCTGTGAAAAATGATCTTGGATGATGGTGTCCAGCTTGATCCCATTTCATTTAAGGACATAATAAAAGATTGTGGATCGTGGTGGCTCACGCCTGTAATTCCAGCGCATTGGGAGGCCAAGGAGGGGAGATCACCTGAGGTCAGGAGTTCAAAACCAGCCTGGCCAACATGGCGAAACCCCACCTCTACTAAAAATACAAAAATTAGCCAGGCAGGGTGGCAGGTGCCTGTGGTCTCAGCTACACTGGAGGCTGAGGCAGGAGAACCCAGGAGGCGGAGGTTGCAGTGAGCCAAGATTGCGCCACTGCACTCCAGCCTGGGTGACAGAGTGAGACTTTATCTCAAAAATAAACAAATAAATAAATAAATAAAATGAGTATGTATGTATTTATATATACGCATATATATATATATAGAGAGAGAGAGTGTGCATAATAATTTAAGTGTATCAATTTCCCTACAGCAGATTCTATTAACTACATCAGTGGGTTTTTTTAACACGATATGGAATTCTTAGTGAGGTTGTCATTTATGAGCTATTTTAATAGCTCTCATTCTCAAAGTTTGAGAATTGGAATGGTCTTGAAAGGAAACAGAGGCACTGTTAATTATTGATAGCTAATGATGATACCCCCAGCCCTCTTTGAAAAGCCTAATGTAAAACCCCTCTCCACCTAACAAAAACTGGTATAAATTTTGTCGAAAAGAACCAAACCTAATTGGGAAAACAACATATAAGTTTATGATAGTTTATCAGTGACTTGACTTATTTTGTAATCAATATAAAAATATCACAAAAACAAATACAACTATGTATCAATGTCACATAGCAGGCAGTCAGCTAGGGAAGAAAATACGGGGGAAGTGACGCAGAAACTCAACAGAAGAGTCATTCCTTATAGTGTGAGAACACATTAAAGGTGCCTTTAGCCAAGCTTCTTATTATGTTTCACTCCCAAATGCCTCAGTCCCAACTTCAAGCAGCTTGTATCCCAGATAGACAGTGGCAATGATTTAAAAGGAATTACTTATCACTCCAACTTCTTCAAACACTGTAAAATAGAATATAGCTAAATATATTTCTTAGTTTGTTCATAATATCCGGTATGAATTTTAGAAATTAGTTTTTGTCCTCACCATCAGCAGCTTCAACTATTTAACTATTTTTGAACTGTGATAAAGACAATTTCAACTCAGAACTGGGAATGGTGACAGTTAACACTTATACAACCCTTACTTTGTCTCAGGCACTGTTCTACTTATATGGGCCCTTTGATGCATTCATTCAACAAACAATATTGCACCAGACTGTGATCTATAGGCCCAATAAATGGGTCCCAAGAGGTCATTCAAACATGTAAGTGCTGAATCAGGGTTAGCAGCAGAAGCCCAAGTACAGAGGTTGCATAGAATGACAAGAGTGAGGGAGACCTGAGAACAGCCAGGAAGGCCAGAAACAGGTTCTTTCTTTGCTCTCTGAAGCCTCTCAGAGTGCTTGTTCCACTTATACCACAGATAAAATAAATATAGAACATCTTTTTAAAAATTAGAAATCTGAATTTACAATGAGAAAATTTTTAAAAATTCTGTAAGGAAAGTATTTTTAAGGAAAACAGAAACCATAAAAAAAGATCAATCTACTGAATTTGTCTCAAAATTTAAAACTTCTATAGGAGAAATATGCTGTAAATAAAGTCAAAAGACAAACAACAAACTTGAATACAACTTTTGCAATACGTATTGTTTCATACAAAAAGATCTCTTATAAAAATCAGTGGAGGGAGAGAAACAGAGAAAGAGAAGGAAAGGAAAAGGTAGAATTAAGAAAGAAAGGCAAAAAAAAAAAAAGCAAAAAACAAACACAAAAAGCATCTCATAATTTTATATACATCATTCATAATTTAAAAATATTAACATCCCTCATAATTTTAAAAAGTCAAATTAACACCACAATGATGTACCCCGTTTTAACCCACACATCCAAAATCAAAGCACACGTGTAAGCAAGTGTGTGGTGAGAGATAAATTACACAACTTCTCTCGGGGACAAATTTGGCAAAACACCAACATTTAAAATACATATATTCCTTGACTTGGAAATTTGATCAGAATCCAGAAAATAAATGAAATCAGGATTTTGACTAACAAACAAGCAAGCTACCTAAAAATGAACACTATTGTTTCTAGTTGATTGATGATGTGACTTGTAATATGGGAGAATCTGAGTTTTCCTGGACTGTCCTAATGGATACAAGTCAACTTAGTGGAATATTTATCAGCAAAGCTAATAACAAATTTCTGGACTTAATTTGACTTGTGACTTGCTTGAATTGGTTTTGCCTTTGCCCTCCCCCAGATTCAAGAAACCCAGAGAAACCAAGGCTGTTCAATACTCAGCATATTACAACCCAGATTAGCAAACATGTGTTGCACTGTGCCAGGGACCTGGGAGGAGAGAGAGAAGGCAAGAGGCCAAGTAACAGAGAAACCAAAGGCTATGTGAATGCATGGATGGAAACAGCTTCACAGAAGAATACTACATGAAACGGACCTTGAACAGCAGGAAGAAATTGGAGAGCTGCAGAGGACTAGAAGAGCATTCCAAGGTTAGAGAAGAGCAAGGCCAAGAGTCAGAAATGGGCAGGAAAATTTGAGACTTAAAGACAAATCTAGAAGCTATTGGAAGAGGAGCCATAAAATTCTTGGCACTCATCCATAGCCATCAACGGAGAAAGGAAAACAGAGTCCTTGTATCACAAGATGCCCTATAATGGTGTCTCAACCTTCATACATTCATGAATTTTCCTCAAAAGTCTTGCCATATTGGCCTATAGGCATATTTACTCTACATTTTTTCTTTAAGTCGACTTCTTTTTTCTTCAGCCTCATTTTAGGAAATAATATCCATGAAATAGCAGGTTTGGTATGCCAGAAATAGTATTCCAATACATGTTAAATAAATATATAGTCAATCAGATGTTTTTAAAAGTTCATGGTATATCACCATATCCCATTGTGAGGAATGTTGCTCTTTAGAGATATTCACTTTAAACCGAGCACCAAGAAAGCTGTATTTGTTCATGTTTATACCACATATGACAACTTAGACCAAACATGGAGTGTGAAACTGGGGATACGAGATGGCACTGTAAAAGTGTGCTGAGGCATAAGTTAACTTACTACAGTCGAATGATTAACATTTTTTGAACAACTGTTATGTGCAGCCTGTGTACTACTTATATGAAATAGCTTATGAATGGACACGGAGTTTATACAAAATCAAATAACGTAACCAAGCAAGTAAGCTCCTAATGCAAACACCTTCATATTCTAAAACCCTGACAACCTGACATTAAATATCATTTCAAAGTCATTTTGGCTCAGTTTTGACTTCCAACCTTTGAGGAAGGTGGTTGTATCCCACTTAAAAGGATGACTATCCTTTAAGGGGGAAGACCACAATACCACAAGAAACAAGAAAAAAGATACAACCATCAATTATCCTACAACATTTACTAAAGACGGGAGAGGTTTCATAATAGTGTGGCAGCTGGTTGGAGTCATGGTGTGGTTTCTCTTTATATGTTTATTTGCTCAAGGTACATGCATTTATGTCTCCCACCAGCATAGTTTCCCGGGTGACTAAGGCAGATTTTTAACTAGGATTCTAACTGTGTTAACATACACCTCTCTTCATGGAAAACTAAACGACTCATCTTCCATGGGTCACAGAAAGAAATGAAGGAATTGTTTCTTACTTTCCTAGTTAAATGGCCTATGGCTTTGGGAATTTGAGCAAGGTCTGTTTCTATTCCTTTGTTTACCCCTAAACCATACAAAACCCCTCTTCTTCAAGTAGCCATATGTGTTTGCTAAAGTGGAACAGGGCAGAAAGTACCAGCTGAAGCATGTTCTGGGACACTTGGAGAGAACAACCAAAATGATTAAATGTTTGGGAAATAAGTTTCACAACAAAAGAAATAAAGGAATTTAGGTATATTGTGCCTTAAGAGAATAAGGCTAAGGGCAGACATGTGACTATATTCCCAAGGGATGGAGGTGGTTCTTGACAGGCAGAAGACAAGGATCTGCAGGCATATACATGCAAGTGAAGCAATATTGACCTTAACAGATGTGTTATGTGAGCTGTAATTCCCTGTAGGTGAGAGGCAGGATAGCAAACAATTTAGGTACAGAGACTCTGGAGCTAAATTGCAGCACTCCTGACTGCATGACTATGGGCTCTCTGAGCCTCAGTTTCCTGGCCTGTAAAATAACAACAATAATAGTGCAACAATAATAGGGCCTACCTTATTAAGGTTTTTGTGAAAATTAGACTTGCTACTATATGTAAAATGCCTGAACCAGTGCCTGGTGCATAGTAATTGCTATGTGTTTGATACTGCTGTTGTTGTTTTGTTAGGATTACACTAATTATAAGCATTTGCTATATTTCCATTAAGAGTAAGAAGTTTGAGAATTAAAGTGCATGAAATTGAGGTGAGATGTTGAATAGAATGAAATTTCTTACTGAGGGAGATTGGGAGTTTTATTCTTCAGGATTGTTTTGACTTATTTGTTTTTCTTGTTTAAGCTGGGCTGGTATGAATGTAGTTCTTCCTAGAAGGTAAGATGGATGCAAGGTGACCCACTGAGTTCTTCAAAACCGGCTCATTTGGTATTAACAATGTGACACCAGCCTGCGATAGAAAAATTTTTCTTAAATCAACTCACAAGAAATGTCTCCTGTCAAGGTCAATGTTGTTTCACTTGTGTGCATATGGCCGACAGATCCTTGCATCCACCAGTCAATAAACATGTGTGATGGTGTCTCTTTCTACATTAGGAGTGGGGGTTGGGGAGTGTCTCTGGATCCAAACTTTACAAGAGATGTGAGCAGGCTCTGTGTGTCTCTGCAGTCCATGTCAGTCGATAAAATTAGTTCCTTACATCTCCCTTTTCTTGAAGGCATTTAATAAGTTACATATTCATTGTTTTAAGAAGCACACTTGAGTAACAATACAGCTTGTGGGCAGAAAAAAAGAACATTCAGGCTGGGTGCTGATGCCATTAAAAAACTTGGTGATAAGAAGCAACCTCAAACCCTGGTGAAATCTTCTGAATGAAGTGGGAGTCTGCTTGCTGAAAGACTGCAGGATTCGATCTGAGGGGAGCCACTTAGTAGTCGACAGATGTGGCTCAGTGGGTGTTTAAATTCTGTAGAGCCTCAACATTTGCAGATTCAGCTATTCACAGTAGACCACTGGAGAGAAACTTCAACAGTCTATCCCATGTAATCATTTGTACTTCTACTGCAAGACTGGAGTTCATGAGAGACCACATAGCTAATGATGGAATACAGTGGACTCCCTAAGGCAGTCCAACATAGTGCCAAAATTGGGACAACTTATTTATTGCACATATTGGGACAACTTTTGACAGTAAAGGGGGTGTTATTAATAATTACAAGAGAATGACAAGCATAATATGAGCCTGTTCTGGGCAAATAGAAACATACGGTAAGCCTATCTTTCTTAGTCCATTTTGTGTTGCTATAACAGAATACCACAGACTGGGTAGTTTATAAACAATAGAAGTTTACTCAGTTCACAGTTCTGGAGGCTGAGAAGTTCAAGATGGAGAGGCCACATCCGGTGAGGGCCTTCTTGCTGTGTCATAACATGTGGAAGGCATCACATGACAAGAAAGTGTGCAAGAAAGAGAGGGAAGGGGGCAGAACCTATCCTTTATAATGATGTCACTCCCGAGATAGTGGCATTAATCCACTCCTGAGGGCAGAGCCCTTATAGTCACCTCTTAAATGTCCCACCTGTCAATGCTGTTGCACTGGGAATTAAGTTTCCAAAATGTGGACTTCAGGGGGAACATTCAAATTATCACACTACCCAACATCCAACTTTAGGATCCTCTATTAGTGTAAGCCGTATGGCTGATTAGTTACTTTTTTAAAAAATAATTTCTTTATTTAAAATAGCAGTAAAATGAGATATAAAATTTTAATTGTTCGACTAACTTGTGTGAAGGTTTACAGACAAAATGGATAATAGTGAGAAAACAAGGGAGCTATATAAACATTTCCATTTTGGATATTTATCAACATCTTGCCCTAGAACCATCACGAGACTCCGAAGAGTTTACTGAATTGTCACACAGAGAATAAATCTGAAGATTTGTATGTCCTAGTCCTATTTCTATCAAATTGAGCCAGAGCACTTAAATAACAAGACCACCTGAGCTCAACTCCAAACACCAGCACCTGGGTTTGTTATTATTCTGACAACTAAAATAAATGATCAAGTGGGTCACTGGTGATATTTATTGATTTCTTGTAAGGCATTATTTGGCAGCTGAAACTAATTATTTAACTTGGAAAATTTTGGAATCGGGAACATCAGATTTTGGAATTAGCAGCCCTATGAAGGCTCCAGGTAAGAGGAAATAATTAACATGTGTCATACACTCAGAATTGCCAGGCTCTGGGCTAGACTATTTATATGAATGCTCTAATTTAATCTTACCACTCTATGAAGGAGATATTATCCTCATTTATCAGCTTGAGAAATCAGAAAGTTTGTGTAACTTGCTCAAGGAAAGTCATTTATATTTTTCCTAAATGTTTTTACACAATCATGGCAAGAAGCAGGCTTAAAGTTGACAGCAGAAAAGCAACTTTCATCTTCTGTTCATCTTGGAAGGTGAAGAGATATTAGTTCTTTGCTGCTCCCCCCCCCCAAAAAAAAACACTACTGTTCAGTCTATCACGTATGAACAAACTTCTAGAAAGTAATTTGGCTAATCGGTGCTTTCCTACAGACTAGCCTGTCTATCTGTTGGCGGTGACTTTGTTGTTCTGTGCAATTCCCAGGAGATCTAGAGGAATTCTGGAGCCTAAGTGACATAAACAGGGCAGTGGTTTGCAAATATTTTACTATCAACAGTCAGAAAGCCCTGTTTTGAGTAATCTCTTTCCTAATCTTCAATTAAACATCTGTATTGAAGAGTCATTAAAATGAAGAGGAACAAATTGGCATTACAGGGTGTAATGGGAAGACACAGTAACTTCAAACTGAAGCCAAGAGGTGCCTGAAAAGCATTTTCTTACAAATGCAATGACAAAGAAGTGTAGAGAGCACCAGTGTGTTCAAAAACTAGCCACCATCTGCAATATGTGACCTCCCGTTGAACTCACTTCAGGTTAGAAGGTGAACAGACTGAGGTCTATGCTACAGTAATTACCTGTAATTATCATTTTGGAATGTTTTTTACATAAAAGGAAATCGGTTATAGTTATGCTGTAATCATCTACTTATGTACAGTTTTTGTCAATTCTGCCTATGACAGAAGACGGGAGGGTACAGGGAAGAACACTCTCTAGTCAAAGCTTTATATGAAAATGTCACCACAAGTTGAGCAAATAAAATGACCCAGGATTTTTAATGCATATATGAAACGTCGAAAGCCTGGCACTGGCAGATTTCAAAAGTAAAATAAAAATTTGAGTAACCTAGCACAGATCACCTGGACCTGTGTATCCAGCTGGGAAATGTGTTCAAAGATGAAAAATCATTTTTGGCCGACTTTCTCCAGGACACCCCTTTGCTCTAGAAAACTCCCTTGGTAGAAACAGCCTTCCCACTCCTCCCGTGCCCCGGGGTAAACTCCTGCTCATAGTTCGAGATGCATCTCAAATGTCACCTCTGCTATGAAGCCTCCCGTGAACCTCAAGGCAAAGATTTGTGATCTCTTGGCAGGCTCCTTTAGCTTCTTGTACAGAAATACCTTTCCCACGGCTCACCGCACGTGGTGTTAGTGCCTGAGAGTGGTCTGCCTCCAGCACGTCAGCCCACTGACCTCCAGGGTTGATTCTAGTGACCTGAAGGATTAGACACAGGAATTTTTCCTCATTCAATATCCAAGAAAATGATGTGCACACCTGGTGGAAGGCTTTTGTTCAGTACAGGGCAAGGAAGTAGGTCACAAGTGTCTGCTGTTCATGTGTGTGTTCTCTACCAGATATGAGTTCCTAGAGCTCAAGTAATTAGGTCTTACTGACTTTTTATAATCTGTGCATATGTAGTATAGAGTACACATGCCTTATGTGTAAATGTATGCTCATACAATAAACTGCAAAGTAAATCATGTAACCCTTCTCCATGTCTAGAAATGCCATTTCCCCAATTTTTATTTGCTAGGATTTATCTCAATTTGAAAACCCTTTTTTGACTGTAACTGAGGTAGCCTCAAATTTGCAAAGGAATTCAAACTTCTATCTCCATCCCTGAGATCCAGATACATATATGCAACTTCTGACCTGACTCTCTACTTGTAAATCTAATAGGCATTTCAAGTTTATCACGGCCAAACAAGAACTATGGAGTTTACCCTCACCCCATCCCTGAAAGTGATCTTCCCCTACTCTTCCCATCTCAGTAGCTTCAGTCTCAAATCTAACCACTGCTATCACCTTGGTCCCAGCCATCAGCATCTCACCTGAATGACTTCCATCTCCTCGTTGCCATTGTTGTTCCCTTACACACAGGAATAGCTTTAGTGTTCTTCTTAAATAATTAATGTCATGTTATTCTTGAACTCAAAAGTCTTCAATTTTTTTTAAGATAAATTATGCATCACTTCACAACAGGTACATTCTGAAAAATTTGTCCTTGGATGATTTCCTTGTTGTGCAAACATCATGGAGAGTACTTTACACAAACCTAGATGGTATAGCCTACTACTCACCTAGGCTATATGGTATAGCCTGTTTCTCCTAGACTACAAACCTGTACAGTACGTTACTGTACTGAATACTGTAGGCAATTGTAACACAATGGCAAGTATTTGTATGTCTAAACATACAAAAGATGTAATAAAAATATGGTATAAAATTAAAAAATGGTACACCTGTCTAGGGCATGCACCATGAATGGAGCTTGCAGGACTGGAAGTTGTTCTGGGTGAGTCACTGAGTGAATGTGAAGGCCTAGGACATTGCTATACACTACTATAGATTTCACAAACACTGTACACCTAGGCTACACTTAATTTTCCTTCTTCAATAACAAATTAGGCTGGATGTGGTGGCTCATGCCATGGCTCATGGAATTTTAAGCCTGGCACTTTGGGAGGCTGAGGCGGGTGGATCAGCTGAGATTAGGAGTTCAAGACCAGCCTGGGCAACGTGGTGAAACCCCATCTCTACTAAAAGTACAAAAATTAGCTGGGCATGGTGGCGTGTGCCTGTAATCCCAGCTACTCGGGAGGCTGAGGCAGGAGAATCACTTGAGTCCAAAGGCGGAGGCTGCCGTGAGCTGAGGTTGCACCATTGCACTCCAGCCTGTGTGACAGAGCGACACTCCATCTCAAAAAAAAAAAATTAATAATAATAAATTAACCTTAGCTTACTACAACTTTTTTGCTTTATGAACTTTTTAATATTTTTAAGCTTTTTGACTCTTGTTACACTTAGCTTAAAACACAAACAGATTGTACAGCTGTACAAAATGTTGTCTTTATTTCCTTATTCTATAAGTTTTTTCTATTTTTAAAAACTTTTTTTTTTTTTTTTACTTTTTAAACTTTTTTGTTAAAAACTAAGACACAAACACACACATTGGCCTAGGGAAACACAGGGTCAAGATCATAAGGACAATCCCAGTGACAGGAATTTTCAGCTCCATTATAATCTTGTGGGACCAGTGCTGCGTGTGAAGTCTGTCATAGACCAAAACATCGCTATGCACCCCATGACTATACTGAGGACAACGTCCAAACTCTTTAAGGGCCTCCAATGTTGAATACAGTCTGTGTGTTGACAACCTCTCTGAGCTCATTTCCTACCTCGCTCCACCATATACATTGGGCCCACATACCTTCTTTCTATTCCAGGAACCTGCCAGGCTTTTCTCCTCTTAGGACATTGCATTTGGTCCTCCCTCCCTGGAATGCACTGCCAGGTGTTCTCCTGGCTGACTCCATCTGGTCATTCCAGGTTCAGCCGAGCATTGACTCTTAGAAAAACCCTCCTCAACCAACCCTCTACAACAGATCTCCACGTGCTCTCCAGAGCACCCCTTATTTTGTTTGCTTTGAAAATTACTTTGTTCATTGTCTTATTACCTACACTAGGATGCAGACTCCATGACAGCAGAAACCTTGCCTGTCTCATTCACTACTGAATTCCCAGCTCCCAGAGTAGGAGAGGTGTTCACTTGTGGAAAGAAGAGGGAGGAATCCTGAAAACAAACCAAAAACACTGCCATGAGAAATTGAATTGTAATACAAATGCCAGGAAGCGGCTGTCCTATAGACACATGATGCTCTCCTTGTTGTCAGCTGTAGGATTAAGTGAGAACTACACACAAAGAACAATCTAGTGACAAATGTGCAACAGTTTGCTTTGTGACCTCCCTAACACGGAAGTTTGTCAGTGTGCTGGCAGAATAGATGTTATCCAAATTGCCTGTATGGCCAACACAGCTATGTTAGACACGTGGCCTGCTCAAAAGATAACGGGCAGGACTCTCACCTCATAGAATAGGTTCTCATGACTGAAAACACGGTAGCAGATCCAAAATATACTGAACCAAATAGCCCAGTCCTTCAGCACAATGGAAAGAGGCTGAAGAATCGATCAACGTTGTAAGTCACAAATCTCAATCCCACCCTGTCTCAAATCCAGATCAGGGTGACTAATTAGCTCCCAATCCTAGTACACTCATGTGACAGGCAAGTTAGTGAACTTCTGTGATCCATGATTTCCTCCAATATTTAATGTCCCTGTTTTAAGCCCTTTTGTGATCAGCAAGTAACGGTGTGGCCATCACCTATCACCTAAGCAGAAATGCTATATATCTCAAGAAATATCTCTCCGGGATGTTTGACACAGCACACCTGCTAGTGACAGGGCAGCGATGGGAAGAGAAGGACCTCCGGGTTCTGGGATGAGGTTATTGGAGAAACAGAACAGGGGGCATGCCCCATTTCTTCTGTGGCTGTGAGTGAAATCAAGGACATGCAACAGAACTGGGTTTTGAATGAGGCAGTTAGGAATTCAAGCTCTGGAATTAAAAATGCCATATTTTACCATTTATTGGTTTGTGATACCAGGTGACTAATAACCTCTTTAATTTCAATTTCTGAAAATGAAAAAAAAACTATAGCACCTACATTGCAGGCTGCTGGAAGGACTGAATTAGGTAATACATATGAAGGATTTAGCATAGTTCCCAGCATATGGTAAGTGTGTCAACAAACAGTAGCTTTTACTTTGGCAGTGTAGAGAATTTGAGTTTAGTAGTTAAAATGCATCTTCAATTACATTTATTGTTTGATGACTTTGTTGGAAGGGTTTGGGCAAGGAAGGCAGCAGCCCCTTCCTGCCATGTATTTCCAACATTCCTGCAAGGGCTACAGGATACAGAGAATGTGCCAGCAGAGGCATTAGTCCACAGAACTGATTACTTGGGAGTCTAATACACAGGTACCCTGGCATGGGTAGTATATGAAAAAACAATAGAAATGCTCACTTTATAGTATAATTATGACAATTAAGTGAGATAAATTATGTAAAAGTAGCTGGAGACTAAGAAGTAATTTTTTTTCTCTTTCCTTGGCATGGTTTGGAAAATGCTTAAAGTCTTTACGTAATAATTTACGTAATTTTTTTTTTTTACCTGAAATCTAAAAAGAGATTGTTTCTTTCCAATGGCAAATTCTTGGAATGCTATGTGTTTATTAAACTTTTTTTTTTCTAATAATCTCCCTTTCCCTTCTCACCCTTTGATCCTTTCCCTTGCAGTCCTTCCATTTTTCACATTCCATTAATTTACATTTTGTTGCAGAATCTAGTACGAGACCTTTATTGTGGCACCAATCATAGAAAGACTTTTTTAAATGGTCAGTTTCTGTAGAAAACAGAAGAATCCTGGCAGGATGCATCCTGCCACACTCTGATAGACATTCTTTCTCTGAATTAAAAAAAAAAAAAAATGGCTCTTTTGGTATTCTATGCAAATGATCTTTGACTGTAAGTTGGAAACACATTCAGCTGCCTCCTCAAGCAAAGATGTCTTTTCAATGTCAGAATTCTTAAAAGTCCTTGAATAAAAATTCACTTCCCTCTAGAGTTGTATTTGATGTATTTTTAATATTGCTATTTTTCTTTCATTGTTGCATAGAGATGCATTCCAATTTTGTTTGTCTGTAGTTTATAATAAAAAGGAACCAAGGGAAAAATCAGTAAGGGTCTATGGAAAGAGTTAAATCATTTCCCTACAGCTTCCCTAAGCGGAACTGATAGTCTTAGTCTGACTTAGGGAGCTGGAATAGAAAGGCTGCCAACATCTGTTTTGGTCAGAGTCAGATAAAAGAGACTAATTCATAGCGGGAATAACCCATGTATGGCATCCTGTATTCCATTACCCTTTTCACAAAAAAAATGCATGATATAGATACACAGATATATTTCTACCTAAACTTTTCCACAGTGGAAGTAAAAGAAAGGTGAAAGGCTCAAAAGAGTTGTTACTGATTTATTTACCTAGAATAAAGTCAGGAGGCATAGCACATCAACATTACCACTACTGTGTTGTAGGGGCTCGGTCTCAGCCATTTGACAAAACTGATTTTGAAATTTTTTAAAATAGAAGTGAGAATAACTTCTCAAATGCGGATAGAAACAAGGGTCAGGACTGACATAAACAAATGAAACACCAGAATAATGCAAAACCCTAGTTTTATCCATTAATTTCAACTTTATTTCTACTAAAAGTAATTCAAGAACTGCTAATATGTAACCAAATGAACTAGTTTGAGATCATCTTCTCTCATTATTGGTAAAGATGCTAACAGGTAGGCAAGAAAAGTAGTGAATGATCTGAATAACTGACAAAGTGAGTAAGCCACAGAGAAATAATCAGCTTATGGCTATATCAAGAGCTCAACACCAGAGACAATGTTTTTCATTTGGCAAGGGTACAGCAGTGGAGGTGAGTGAAGAGAGGTTGGTTTTGTTGATTGGTTGGTTGGTTCGTTGGTTGTACGGGAATGAATACTATCAGTTCCCTTTCTTACCCAAGGATACACAAAAAGTCTCCAACACCAGCGTCATCAAGAAACTTGTTTAGCTCTGAATTCTTTAATACAAACAGCTCAGGCTTAACATTTATTTTATTTTTTGAAATCTTTGCATGATTGAAATCGTGTTATGATAGGAAGAGGGTTTTATGATATCCTGTTGACAAGGAGCAGGAAAGTCTTGAGTCAAAACAGCCCAGTGGATGAACTACATGCCACAGTTTTGATACCTAGAACCTATGATTCCCATTAGAAGACACGCTCCACCTCAGGCCCTCCGCACGTGGATGTGATTCATGCTCTTGTTCTTAGAGTTTGAATTCTGTTCTCCTACTTAAAAATTAAGCAGCACAAGCTCTATGTGACTAACCCTGCTCTTTTGCTCTTCTATCTCTTTCTTTCTTGGTCATCTTTCTCACATTCCCTTTCTCTTCCATTGCCTTGGAAATTGGTCTTGGTCGTTTCAGGGAATATGTCTTGTACCTGAACACCGGAATGCAAGCTCCTTAGAAGCACGAGGACACAGAGATGGTGCTCCAAAAAGCACTTTTAATTAAAGAGTAAAACCATGACCACTCCAAAATCCAGTACTGAGGAATTAGCTGCATCTGAGGAAAAGCAGCTCCTGCGACAGGGTGGGTCAGGCTGAAAACATTTGCATATGAGCAAGTGTCCTTTTAAATAACAACTGTAGTCTTTGATACTCAGAACACAGTACAAATGTTTTATGTTTCTGGATTCTTTAAACATCTTAGCACTTTAATTAACCAGAACCCAGCAAAATGGAACACTACCACCACAGCCACCCCCTAAAAACTATTTGAAACTTTTTTGACATTCCACTTCTATGAGAGAGATTTAAACATATATTTTTCTGATGTATAGGATCCATATTTAGGGCCCAGGGAGGCATGAACGGAAAGATTTCCTGTTGCCTCTTCTCTTCTGGCATGGAGACCACAGACATAATTAATAAGACATATTATTTAATTAATAAAAATAGCTATGCATGAAGTAAAAATACACTTAATAAAAGGGTTTTCTAAAACAGTGTATGTTCAAGCCAATCTCTTAAATCTTCTATAGGCAAAGCAAATGATGCTGAATGCATAATGATCATTCATACTCCGAATCTCAATTCTGCAGCAGAACAGAGCCATGATAACATGAGAAATGCTGTTATGTTCTCTGTTTTTACCAAAGCAAAAACCCTGCTACTGCCCTTCAAAAAGATTTTCAACAGGAGAGAATATTCTCTTTTTTTATTTGCATTCCAGATAACTGAATTTCTTTTTTCATCTGCCAAAGAATGTCGGTGCTCTGATCCTTCTAAGAAATCTGGGAGTAGTAGCCTGGAATTATTTATGATTTATGCCTACTGCCATAAAGGATTTGAGGCCTGGGATACAAAGAATTGATATGACCAACATGCTAGACTCTGCCCTTGACTTTCTGACCAAAGACGTGTGTGTCATTTACTCTGTGAAACAAAAGACGAAGTGTCATAGAATGACAGGGTTATAAGGAACCTTTACTACTGGAAACTGCAGATAACTTTATAATAAACTTAGTTCCAAGGAAGTAAAATAACCTGTACAAAGCCAAAGGACTCATTAGTAACAGAAATGAGAGTAGAACCAAGTCCCCTGAGTTCAAATCTTTCCCCACTGGGCCTCACAGTCCTCCCTCTGTGCAGGAGCCATTAGAAGGATACTGCTATGAGGGTGAGAACATTTTCTAAAGTCTCTGAATGCTTGAACATGCCCAGAAAGTACAAAACAGTAAATTTAATTTTCTTTCAAATACCATATTCTATCTGATACTTCGACTAACTCAAGGGGTACCCCAAATGCGTCACAAGCAAGCCACCATGTGGCCACCACCATGTTCCTCCTTTCCCTGCTACTGTCCCTGCCAAAGTCAGTGGTTAAATAGCATCCAAAGAGCCCCTGCCTTTTGCTAGACACTATTAGGCTGCCAACCTGCCCTCTCTTGATGGTGTGGGGATGTGGGTGCTGGGAGGTACCATCTGACTCACAGGCTATGAGCCAAAGCTGGTGGCATTAACAGATTTCAGACCATTAAGCTTGGGTGGAGTTGCATTAAAGAGAAGGAGGTGTAACACATTATCAAACTAAAATGGGTCTGAAGCATGTATTGGGAGATGGAATATGGCTCCATGGGCTCAGAGTACTAGAACAAAAAATGCCATGGGAAGGCAGCCTGGGTAAGTAACTGAAAAATCTTTTCACATGTATTTTTCTGATGAATAGGATCCATATTTAGGGCCTGGGGAGGCATGAACAGAAAGACTTTCTGTTGCCTCTTCTCTTCTGGCAAAGCTGCAGTTCCTTTTGTGGGGAATCCCAAGAGTCATCTTAAGCAGGCCAAGCAGCTTTCTCCCTCACATGTGCCATTGCTCCTCCAGTATCTAATACAGGAGGGACTTTGGCTCTGGGAAAACAAAGGCAAATTCCAAGCAGGAGGAAGAAACTCAAATTGATTTATGGGCAGTGATGTGCTAGTAAAAGTCTAACAATCAACTCTCCAGGAAAGAAATGTATCCATAAATATGTGCATTGATTTACTATCAATGTGACTAACACAAAGGATCTAAGGATATAATTTATAAGTATAATAAAATATATAAAACTCTATATTGTAAATTCTATGTAGTAAGTTGATTTCTCATGGGATGCTCTCCTTGATTTTTATCTAACTCATGTCCTTAGCCAACCTACGATGGCAGTTAACAAACAAGTATAATTCCTGCATAAATTGTTGTTTAATATTTTCACTTATATTAAGGAATAATAAACAACAATGACTTATGTCAGTACAACACTTGTTCGTTGATGACATGGGCAACTTCTTTGCTGAATTAGATAATATTTTAATAGTTGTTAAATACTGAAAGAATCTTTTCTCAATTTTTAGGCTATTCATATGTAACAACTGCAGGCACAACACATGTTTAAATTTAGTATGCATTATTAACATTTCCTCCACTTTCTTGTCTGGATCATCAATGAAATGATAAGTCAACACCCTGATTTGTAGTCAGTTTCTGTGATGCAAATACCCCCAACATGTTGACTTCAAACTACCTGTGTGATGTCACTGAACATGGAGATGAAATGAGATACATAGTACGTCCATCAAACAGGTACAAGAGATGTAACTAACCTCAAGAACATAGATCATAATAAAATGTAGCAAAATAACTAGGAAATGATGATGAGTTTGGGACATTTCTTACCCTTGTTTTTAAGATAACATATAACTGAAAGTTTATGTAATTTAATTTTTAATAGCAGCTGTGTTTGACAACTGGCTCACAAAATTCCTGAAAACTTAACAATCAGCTCTCATAAGCTTGTGTGAGCTGGCTCCAGCACTCTACGAGCGGGGAAAGGACATCCTTTGAAAATGAAGTATCAGGAAAAGAATGACTAGTTTATAAGATATATATTCAAATTAAGTTATAAAGCTTTGTAAAGCCATTTGTTTAAGAAATGAATTTCCAAAATCTTGTCTAGTCAGTAGATTTGGCATTTCTGTCCAAGTGTGTGCAGGGTTAGAGTTTCTCCACTTTCCCCACAGTCTTTGACCACCCGCTCCAGCTCTCCCGCAGCCTCCCACTGCACAGAGGGATGCATTTAACACACTTCATGAGAGCTTCACCTTGTCCTATCCAAAATAACTCTTTCTGGAGCCAATTTTTTAGTGTAATTTATTCCAAACCTTTGATGGGGAAACTTGTACTCTTGAAGCTGTTCAGATGTGCAGCCAGCAGGGAGCTCCTGGGCCACATTGGCTTCTCCAGCCACAGATGTTGTGGCCAAGCCTGACGCCCAGGTACACCACGTGGATTTATGACATTCCTTGAGGGAGAGTGGACCCATATCCTGTAAATGAATGCATTATGCTTATCCGCGTTCTTGTTTTTCATCTGTGACAGGTATTTTATGGATTGGAGGTTTCATTTAAATGTTGCATAATCCTCCTTTAATAAATAATGTGAATACTCAATATAATTGAAATAAGAAAGACTGCCCTTGTTTCGGCATAACTGATTCAAAAATAAAAGGACTCATCATGACTAGAAATTGATCTTCAAAAATATCAGTTACATTGGATGGTATGATCACATGTGTATCACAGTTTAATCATAATGAAAGAAGAATAAACGACATAAGAATTTGTGCATTTTTATATGGCTACTGTGAACTCCCCAGACATAAGACACTAGAGAATGTGCCATTTGGTCAAATTACTAATTTGGCTTAGTTCAAAGCAAAGCCAGGATGTATCAATTTTAAAATGTTAAGTTATAAAACACTTTTAAAAGAAATTAAGTTGCATTACCTTGTAGTACAAGATAAAATTGAAGTTGCTATCCACATTATCAAATAGAGCTCTTGCTTAGGCAGCTTGAATGCACGGGAGATTATGTGAAAAAGGGAATCTGTGATGACGTCTTAAAGAGTTTGGACCTGTAGCACTTAGCACAATGCCTGACATGTAGTAAACACTCAAAAGGATTACTGGAATAAATTAATTACTAAATGCCTTAATGATTCAAGAAAATTTACTCTCATTATTTTAAAAGCTTCTTCTGTTCTATAGACTAAACATAATTAGTAATGCCATCTGTGACACTAATTTCTTTAAATAAATATTTTCTCTATTAATACCATTAAAATTTAGGCCTTTACCTAAATTATCACACTTGGAATTATGGGAGTCAGTAATTAAGAAGTTATAGTACTCTTCTGTTGTTTTTTCCTGCCCAGGCTCCATTTCCCTTTCTACCGCTAGTAGCACTCTTATTTTCCCTTGGGAAACCATGTCTCCACTTCTCGCAGTCCATGAAAATACTTTGAAGTTGACTGCAACCCCTGTCCAGAGTGGGCATATGATCTAAGCCTGGCCAGCACGGCTGTCCACAGCAACAGATTTGGGGATGAGCATATGACCTATTACGGATCAATAAAATAAACTCCCAAGAACTTTGCTGGAACTATTACGAGAGATGCTCTCTCTCTGCTAGTATGCTAATCTGGTAGGATGTAGGCCTGATGTTGATGGCTGTCACATTTAAGCTTAGGGAAAAAGCAGGACCAGGACTGAGGCCAGTGCAGGAGAATGCAGAGCTGAGAGATAAGGAAAGACAGACTCCAGATGGATGACACTATCTGCATATCTTCACAGTAACAAAAGGCTGCTCTACCCTTGGAGTTTTCCACTGCAGAAGCATGTAATTTAGCGGGGTTTCTGTCATTAATAACCAAATGAGTCTATTCCGTAAGTTTGTTCTATGCATATTTTCATAGCATATTCTCCTTAGTTATATTTTAAGACCCAATAAAAGTACATAGGTTTCTTCTGCTGACAAAACACAAAATTTTAAATTCTGCTAACCATTCCAAACATTTAAATTACAGACTTCAGTAATTGAGAACTTACCATATAATTTAAGCCAAGAACTGACTTTTTAATTCTTTTTTTCTAGGAAAAAAAAATTTCTGCGTATTTTGATTGCTTACAGAAGCTAAGACAGTACCTTGCTTTCAGAAAACAACTCAAATGTTGAGACACTATGATTTGGAAAGTCCTTTCCTATATAGGACCTTGTGTGCTGGCTTAATCATACCCATCCCTGCCAAGGGATAAGGGATCCAAGGTACCCACAAGTAAGTAAGCCATTAGGGTGACAAGAAGTACACAAAACAAGAAACAGGGTGCTCTTCTTCTAGAATGCATGAAATGCCTCACAAAACTCTTGTCTTCAGAGGGGAACTAGGAACTTTAAAGATTCCAAAACAATTTTTTACCATCCCAAATGTGGTCTTATGAAATCAAAACATTGTAGAAGGAGCCCTGATTTTGGTGTGATGCCCACTTCTGATCTTACCATCTCTGTGACCCAATGTGTTATTGTTGGGCTCTCCATCTGGAAAATGGGGACCATACTTTCTTTCTCATGAGAATAAATGGAGGTAGTTACTTTAAGTACACTAGAGCTTATAAATGTGCATCAACTACATTTTCATCAATGTATTATTAATATTGTTATGCTTATTGACAGAGTTCACATACTTAAAAGAAGCTCTGGTAAGGTGAGTAGTTAGTATACATGAGATTTTATCCACGAGTCTTCTGTTTGTATACCTAAGACAGACTTACACCAGGCTAAGTACCCTGTAATAAGAGGATAAACAGCATGGGTGCTCCTCTGCTTTTGAACTGTGCTTAACTTTGACTTGGCATAGTTAACCTTGCTTTTCTGTGCAGGCAGGATGCTAAGCACTATTAGTTACAAAGGTGTGTGTAGGACAGTCTCTAATTTCTAGGAACATACAGGTCAGCTGTGGTATATCTCATACTAAGCACAGCATGAGATATGTGATGTATCTCATACCAAGCACAGCATGAGTGCTAGCCCTGATGGGCATGCAGAAGACTATCTCAGCGGCACATAAAAAGTGGTTCAAGCTAGTTAGCCTTCATCAAAAAGGGCATTTCAGCAGAATTTCAAGAATAGCATGGTTTTTAATAGGTGCTATGAAAGAGGCCTCACTAGGGAAAGGGAAAATATATGGCAAGGTACTGAGTTGTGAACATGCATAAGGGAACCACAAAAAGGTAGAGTTGGAGAATAAACTATGAATGAAGGTTTTGTCAGATTGGGGAGGGCTTTGAACACCTAGCTAAGAAATTGGACTTCATTCCATAGGCAATGAGGAGTTACTACAGGTTTTTAAATGAATGAGCTGTAAAAACCAAGACAAAATTTAGGAATAAAACTCAAGTATCAGTGTGAAGAATTTCTTGAGTAAGAGAAAGTATGTTGGCAGAGAAAAGAAGGAGGGAGCTGCTATGATTTATCTGGGCAAGGAAATGTTAGAACCTGAATTATGGAAGAGCCAGTGAGCGTGAAAATGAAGGAAGATACTTTAGAGACTTCTGCATATAGAATACAAATATTGCTTGATAAGTAATTAGATGTGGGAAATAAAGAGAGGCACCAATATTTTTTGATAGCGTGACTGGGAAGTTGGTAATAGCATTATTGAAGTAGAAAACTCAAGTAGAGGTACATGTTTGGAAGTGAAGGCACATTTTGTACTTTCTGAGTTTGAGGTGCTGTGACACGGTGTGAGAGATGTTAGAAGGCAACTGGAAATGAAGATGTCAAGTCAGAAAGAAGGTTAGAGCTGGAGATTCAGAAACCATTAGATTTCCCAGGGAGAAAATGTAGACAGGTATATAAAATTACGTGAGAAAAGATCCAAACGCAATTCAAAAAGTGGAGTTCAAAACCAAAAGAATCCAGAGTCATTGGAGTGAAAGAATAGAGGACTTTAAGAAGAAAGGTGTGGTCCCCACCTAACAGGTTGCAGAAAGAGCAAGAAAAAAGGAAGATGAAGAACATTTGCCCACTAAAAGCTCAATCTGCCCATTTGACTTTAACCAAAAGCTCGCAACTTTAACAAAATCACATTGCATATATAGATACTTCTGAGAGGTTTTTTTTTTTTTTACCTCCAGGACTAGGGCCAATTAACACACTAGTTGTAAAACTAGATATTATAGAAATCTGGTACAGTAAGAATTATCATTTATATTTCTTAAATCCCAACTTCTCTATCTAATATTATTTTTCTAGTTTTTCTCTCCCCAAATTACTCTTTGTTTCCAACAGAAAGTAACATTCGGGATTCAGGTGAATTTTTTGTATTTTTAGCCTTTCACTTTTAGGTATTTTTCTATTTTTAGAAATATTTTAGGCTGGGTGCAGTAGTTCATGCCTATAATTCCATCACTTTGGGAGGCCAAAGCAGTTGGATCACTTGAGCTTAGGAGTTTG
The DNA here is from genome assembly GCF_008728515.1 of Papio anubis. Lineage (NCBI taxonomy): Eukaryota > Metazoa > Chordata > Mammalia > Primates > Cercopithecidae > Papio > Papio anubis. The sequence continues at coordinate 80,828,884 of NC_044978.1, forward strand.
AGACTGGCCTGGGCAACATAAAGAAACCCATTTCTACAAAAAAATTTAAAAATTTACCAGGCATGGTAGTGTGCACCTGTGGTACCAGCTACTTGGGAGGCTGAGGTGGGAGGATCGCTTGAGCCCGGGAGGTCGAGGCTGCAGTGAGCTGAGATCATAACACTGCATTCCAGCCTGGGCAACAAAGTGAGTCTCTCTCTCTCTCTCTCTATAGATAGATAGATAGATAGATAGATAGATAGATAGATAGATATAGATATCTATACATATACTGGCAAGAAGGTACCAGTGATTTCATGGGCTTGATTTTTGTCCTAGTGACTCTACATCTCCAGAAATGTCAGCCTTCAATCTACCTAGAGCTAACTATTTAGATTTATTTGTTTAGGTTTTTTTTTAACTATAAAATCTGTTTCAGTCTGAAGTACGAGAATTGGTTAAATGAAATTAACTTTTACCAGTCACTTCTCTTCAGGCTGTTCCTGATCACTCATTATTAAGGCTGACATCTTTTGAGGGTGACTTGAGGTCACTAAATGTTTATCTAAGTTTAAACATCTCAAGAATTGTACATTTTCTTTCAAATACTGTAGAAAGTTCCATAGCAAGGTGTTTCCCCTTTCTCACAGCTAACTTCTAATTGAGTGAAAACTTTTGCTCCAAAAAAAATTACCCAAAATCTAAGGATTGCTGACCATGCCATCATTTCCAAAAGAAATTTGCAGTAATGAGGTCCCTGGATTCAGGCTTTCAGCTGCCACAATCTCATACAGCTTCTGTAGGAGAAGCCTGAACAAATCTAAAGCAGTTCACGTGGCTATGATGACCAAATAGAGCTGCTTCTGGTTGCCAGTGTCCTAGGAGTCACAACAGACAAGTAGGACACTCCACACAATTCAACCTGGTTCCCAAACTGCTCCCAGTAAATGGGAAAGTGCATCACTTAAGCTGGTCAATGGCAAAGGAGAGGCACATCCAAGGCGGAGCTGTTCAATGCTCTCTTTTGCTCCTTCCTCCCTCCCTCTTTACCTCCTTCCTGTCTTCCTTCCTCCTTCTCTCTATGTGTTTGTCTTTCTCTCTCTTCCCCCTCCTCAACTTTATTAAGGGACAGACAGACAATAAACTGCCCATATTTAAAGTATATAATTTGACAAGCTTTGACATATGTATATAGGTATAAACCCATCATCACAATCAAGGTAACAGACACTTCCATCACCCCAAATTGTTTCTTTGTGGCCTTTTGTAATCCATTCCTCCCCCTCCCTCTATCTGCAGACAACCACTGATCTGCTTTCTGCCACTATAGATTTGTTTATATTTTCTAGAATTTTATATAAATGGAATCATGCTGTATCCACTGCTTTTTGTCTAGCTTCCTTCAGCCTACAGATTTTGAGATTCATCCATGTTGTTCTGTGTATCAACACTTGATTCCTTTTATAGTAGTATCCTAGTGTCTGGATATACCATAATTGGCTTAACTATTCACCTATTAATGAGCCCAGTTCTACAAATAAAGCTACTATGAACATTTACATATATATATATATACACACACACACACACACATATATTTGTGTGGAAATATAATTTTTTCTCCTGGGCAAATACCTGTGAGTAGAATGTCTAGATTATATAGTAGGTAGATATGTGACATTTTAAGAAATTGCAACATTGTTTGTTAGAACTGGTATTATTTCTTCCTTAAATGTTTGGTAAGATTTACAGGTAAAGTCATCTGGGCCTAGGGTTTTCTTTACTAGAAAAATTTTAACTACAAATGTAATATCTTTAAAAATATAAGATTATTTAATGTTGTCCCAAGGCTCATTAATACCGTTTTGCCTGGGTTTTTTCTTTTACTTTTTTCTTTATTTTGTTTTCCTTATTGTTTTTTCAGTCTTTTTTCTTTCTGTGCTTCATTTGAGATAGTTTCTATTGCTATGCCTTCAAAATCACTAACCTTTTCTTCTGCAGTGTCTAATCTCCTATTCATCCCATCTGGTATATTTTTCATCTGAAGCATTGATTTTTCGTCTCTAGAAGTATGATTTTGGTCTTTTTAAATATCTTTCATGTCTTTCCTTATCAGGCTCATGCTTTCCTATTTTTTCTTGAACATAAGAAGTATGTTTATAATAGCTGTTTTAACATCCTTATCTACTACATTTATGATTCATGTCATTTCTGTGTCTGTTTCTCTTGACTGATTCTTCTCCTCACTATATTATGTATTTTCCTACTTCTTTGCTTATCTGGTAATATTTTATTAGATACCGGTTGTGAATTTTGGGTTGTGGGGTAATACATTTCTTTTATTATTATGTTTCTTTAATTATTCTTGAACATTCTTCTGAGACAGATAAGTTACTTAGAAACAGGTTTGTTAGGCAGATCTAGAACAGCATTTAGTGTAGAGCTTGACTGCACTACTAAGGAAACGCCTTTCTGAGACCTATACTCAATGCCCTATGTGTTAAGAGGTCTTTCCACTTTGAATGGTGGGAAAATGAACTATGCCTGACTTTGAGTGAGCTCCAGGGATTGTTCACCTGCTTCTTCCCAATGATTCCTTCCCTGGGCACAGAACTTTCCTCACATACATGCACTGATCAGTAATTAGGTAAAGACTTGGAGTACCCTCTGCATATCTCCAGAGCATTTTCTCTGTGGGTGTCTCCTGTTTGTATTCTGCCCTGTGAATTCTAGCCACGTTGGTCTCCTCAAGCTACAGACTCTTTCTCCTCGTCGCAGGGAGGATTGCACTGCAGCCTGAAAACATTCACCAGGCAGCAAGCTGGGCCAATCATAGAGCTCACCTCATTTGTTTCCCCTCTCTTACAGATCACTGTCCTGTACTATCTATTTTTAAATAACGTGATTGTTCCACATATTTTTGTCCTTTTGTGAAAGTTGTTTAAGGCAGAAGGGTAAACCCAGTCCTTGTTATTCTATCATAGCTCAATGCAAATAGCTGATTCAGGGGATTTAATGCCAGGTTCAGAAATCTAAATTATCATTTCTAAGGGTTAGTGTTGAACAGTTGCTACAAATTTCTCAGTCCAATCCAGAGCTACATATGTGGACTAAGTGAATTCAGTGTTCCTTATATAAGCCCTATTTTCATTCCCATAAATTATGGTTCTTGTGTTTTACGTCATATTTTCAGATCCAAGCCCAATGATCTATTGCTATTTCCTCTCTAACTGTGTGCGTGTGTGTGTGTTTGGGAGGTGTTCCTGTAAACACACAGCATATATATTTTGTATCCAGCTATGTTCCTGGATTTAGGCTTAAAAGAAAACTTATAAGTACACTTTGTTTAATGCCCATAAACAGGAAATAACTACTTGTGAATTCATTAATTAGAATCCTGTTTATGCAAGTATCGTAAAGGATAATCCTTTGTTTGCATGAGTGAGGTCCTGCTGTCAGTAGGGAAAAAATATGGAGTGTTGTCCTGCTAAAGAACCACCTGGGAGCTTCACTGTACAGCCAGCCAGTCTCTTTTCAAGAGCCCTCTGCACTACCCATATCCTAAGATTATGTGTTACTCTCAAAGGCATTAGCTCCTAGCTGGACTAGAGCCTTGCATGAGAATCAGTGGCCCACTGACCTGCCCCCTTCCTTTGACTCTGTTCCTAGAGCCGCCTTGGCTGCCTGCCCAGACCCTTGACAGCTGCTCAAGTTTGAGCCCACCTTGTTTCTCATGCCTGACTGAACCCAAGGCCATTCGCCTTTCCTTGACTTTTGGTATAAACTTTCTAGGCTCCTGTCTGCCTGTCCACCTGGCCATTGCTTGGCTTGATGCCCAGCATATACTAAAAGCAAAAGGCAGGATATAGGAATCTACTTGTTTCCTCTGAACCACACAAAGTCAGCCAGCAGTCAAGAGAGATGAATATGGTACATATTTATAAAGTTAAATGAACCAGTGACACAGCTACAATATTAATGCAATTCAATGGAACATTTCTTAAGCCAAGCACTATGCAGAGGTCTATAAGACAAGTTGAATAAGATATTACATTAGCCTTGAAGATGGGGCCTCACCCTCTTGTGTGGGAGACAGGCAAGAAAACAGATTGTAATATACCACTGAGGGGACCACATCTTCTGTGTGCCTTTCTAGTTTCTAATTCACTACATTTATATATATATATATATATATATATATATGTTTGTACAACAGACTATATTACTACTTGATGACACTGACACCGTGCCCAGACTGACGTCTACCAACAGTTTATAGGTCTGTGTTTCTAACTAAATTGTAAATTCCCGAGGAACATGGGTCATGTCTTCTTCCTCTCTTGTCACTCCCAGTGACCAATATAAATTTTCCTTGAATTGAAATACATGATATGCATATATAAGGGTCTACTAGAAAGTAATAAACTCATCATACAAGCAACACATAAAAAACCAAAGCACACTTCTTGATAAATAGTAATGATCCTAACTTAAGGAAATGCAGATTGTTATAGTTCACAATGGAAAGTGCTATAAAGGCTAACAAAGTAAATGCATTAAAGGTGTTCATTGTTCACCTTCTGGCAAGTTGCATCTTTAATATATGTGTGTGACCAGGTTACATCCCACATATAAGCAACTCTAGCACTGCCAGCACCACACATTTGGGTGACTGACAAGATGGCAACTAGAATTCATATTTTCAAACAAGAAAAATCCTAGATCCTGCCACTGTTACTATTTTCTGGTTCTTTGGCCACGACTTCAGCTACCATACCTCTATCCTTGCCTGGAGGAGACAGGATAACTCCAGATAGTTTTGTGCCTAGGCAGCGGTAGTAAGGCTTTAGCTAGCAGTCAAGAAGAGGCAGGAGTTGGGGGCAGGAGTCAGGCCAACTCTGGTTAGGACTCTTCCAAGTGACAAAAAACCAGACTCAAGCTGCTAGAGCAGTAAATAAATAATAATGGAAAATGTTCATGCTTCAGGCACAGCCAGACTCAGGGGGCTCAAAAAGTGTCATCAGAACCCTGTCTCTCCATCATGTGGTTCTACTCTCCTCCATGCCGGTTTCATTCCCAGCCTGCATTCAGCTCATTAAACAATTCTCCCTTTGGTAGAAGCTGAATGCATATTTTCCAAAAACTTATTTACATGGCATTTGGTAATGAATAAAGGATAAATGAAATTGTTTAACCACTCTTTGCTTTAGTAGGCTGCAATGTCAATCTCATTGACAACTAAAAGAATTAAAACAGGATCTAACCAAGAGAGGGCTGGCACCTTCTATTTTGGCACTCCCTGAACTCAGTGGTGGTCAAGTCTTATAAATGCATACTACGTTATACAAAATGATGGATACACAGTTCTGTAAGTCTGTTTATGGATCTGAACCTTAATACGCAATACTTTCACAGTTTATCTCTCGAAGTTCATGATACGTTTATAATCCAGTTTGTGTGTGTGTGTGTTTTGGAGTTTGTTTGTTTGTTTGTTTGTAGACAGGGTCTCGCTGTGTCACCCAGGCTGGAGTGCTGTGGCACCATCATAGCTCACTGCAGCCTCAACCTCCTGGGCTCAAGTGATTTTCCGACCTCAGCCTCCCAAAGTGTTGGGCTTACGGGCCTCAGCCACTGTACCCAGGCTATAATCCAGTTTTTAATTACACTTTATATCCTCAGTTTTCCATTTGTCATGGTAAAATAATATCATTTGGTTCTTGCGCTTGTCTCTGCATTGGCTTGGTTTACCATGCATAATTTGCAAGGTCAGATTTTGTTTATTCACGTATTTTTCTCCAGGAGAGTGCTTGGTCAGAAGTAGGTGAACAATACATATATTTTAAATGAATGGCCTGCATCTTCAACAGTCTGACTGTCAGCCCCTGCCATTTGCTGACTTTGCCAGTCCCTGTATGCCTGCTTGCTGACTCATCCAGCACATATGGATCACATGCAGTGTGTGTATATGTGAGTGTGTGTGTAAATTAAGGTATAACTTACATATAGTAAAGGGCACCAATCTCAAGTGTACAGCTTGATGAATTTCTACCAGGTGAATAGACTTGTGTGACCATCAACAAGCTCAAACATTTCCTAGAAAGCTTCCTTATGCTCCCTTCCAGCCAATACTAGTAGTCAGATAACAGTAGTCAGATAACTATTATTCCAACTTCTATCACTGTAGATGAGCCTGGTTTTGAACTTCAGATAATAAAATCATACGGTCTATCAGTTATCTTTGCTGCATAACAAACCACCCTGAAACTTAGTCACTTAAAACAACCACCATTTCATTTCCTCACACTTCCTTGGTTTAGCAATTTGGCTTGGGCTCAGCTAGCCAGTTCTTCTGTTTGTCTCACTTTGGGTCACTCACATGGCTGCAGCATCTGGCAACCCAATTTGGTGCTTTATGATCTGATGGGACCCAAATAAATATCTTCCAATCAGCCTCAAACTGAAAACCACCCAAATGGTGTTTTTGTGGGCTGTCAATTGTGCTCTATGTCTTTAGCAGGGTGGCCTGGGCTTTATCACATGGCATCCAAGTTCCAACAGAGTGACAGCTGCAAGCCTCTAAGGCCTAAGCTGAGAAGTCACACAATGTCACTTCCTTCACATCGTGTTGATCAAAGTAAGTCACAAAACAACCTGCATTCAAGGGGCCAGTAAACAGACCTGGTCTCCTGAGAAGAGTAATTGCAAATATACGAAGACATTTTTAATTCACCACATGCAACATGCACTATTTTTGCTTCTTTCAGCCAACTTCCTGTCTGTAAGATTCATACACCAGATTGTGTGTATTCGTAGTTCATTCTTTTGTATTGCTGTGTAGTATCCTATTATATGAAAACACCACAAACCATTTATCTGTTCTACTGGTGGTGGACATTTGGGTTGTTTTCAGTCTGAGGCTATTCTATATAAGGCTGCTGTGGATATTCCTGTTCATGTCTTTTGGTGGACACAGGCACTCATTTTTATTGGGTATATACCCAGGAGTGAAATTATTGGATCATGAGGTATGTGTATGTTTAGCGTTAGTTGTACTGAAAAATATTTTTCCAAGTGGTTACTGCAAAGTGTTTTGGTCTAGAGGTTTCACAGTGGCTTTGGAGACTATTTCAACACCATTACCCATGTGTCTTCTTGGGTTCTCAAACAAAACTACGGATTGTTTTTCTTTTATCGGGGACCCCTGTTACTCCTTTAATGATCAAATGATTTCAACATAGCCATTTCTTAATTGATCATAAGCAAATTTCCTTGAGCATAAAAATATCAATCTTTTATCCAAATTGTGCAGAAATATATTACAAATCTAGTCAGTGTAACTGACAAGGTATGCAGCAGCTGACTCAAACAGACATGATGAGAATCACACCAACACCAAAGTAGGAGAGGAGGGAAAAGGGAAGGAAATTACTATTTACTGGAGACCTCCTGTATGACAAGCACTGTGCTATGTACTCTGCCTATGTAATCTCATTTAATCACAACAATATTGTGAGGCTGGCTTAATGATTCCCATTTTGTAGATAAGTAAGTGAGACTCAAAGAGGCAACCTAAAATCACACTCACTGGCCAAGTGGCAAAGTCTAAATCTAAGTTTTCATATGTAATACCTAGCACTGTATCATATCATTGTGAAATAAATATCTTTGAGATGACCAAGAATCATGAATTGTAGCAGATCAGGCTGAAACAAATTGCTTGATTAGAATGTGAATATATTGAGGCTCAGAGAAAGCCAAAATGACAGGCACTACAAATTCCTCAGCAAGTCCTCAAAACACAAACTAAAAATGTCTCATACTTTGGTTTGAATAACTTTTCAAACCAAATTTCCTTCACCTATCTCAGGTGCCAGAGGGTGAATACTATCTTCAACCTGCCCAAGACTTGGAGCATTTGTGGTTGAAATAGTCCAGGGTTCAAGGAAAGCATACCTGAGTCCATATTCATGCGTTCTATTTCCTCATAGTATTCTCCCAGTTCTAAATTCTGTCTTGCCCCTAGATTGTAGCCTTTCAAGCTCCTTGATGAAGCTCTCTGTGCCTTGTTAGAGTCCCTATTCCCACCTTCACCATTTATCCCTCACTCACTCTGACCCCAGGCATTGGATGAGTTTGTCTCTCTCCAGTGCACACTACACAATGACCTCGTAAGCCCTACTGTCTTTGCTCAGTCCTTTCACCCGGCAAAATACAACCCATCCTAACATATATATGGGGCATAATTGCCAATTTTTTTTGAAGAAAGGATCTCATTCTATCTCTCAGGTTGGGGTGCAGTGATGTAATCTCAGCTCACTGCAACCCCCTCCTCCCAGGCTCAAGTGATCCTCCCACCTCAGCATCCTGAGTAGCTGGTACTACAGGCACATGCCACCATGCCCAGCTAATTGTTTTATTTTTCGTAGAGACAAGGTCTCACTATGTTGCCCAGGGCGGTCTCAAACTCCTGGACTCAAGTGATCCACCTGCCTTGGCCTCCCAAGGTGCTAGGATTACAGGAGTGAGCCACCGCACCCAGCCGATTGACAATTTAATAAGTATTTAGTCTGTGCTTCCTAAGGTTTTGACACATTAGGAAAACACTTGGTCTGCCTTGTATGCTATCAAAACAATGTCCCTCTACACACAACTGTTAATTTCCCCATACTTCCACACATACACACACATGTGTGTACACACACATTAACACATACACACCATGCAACCCTCTCTTCGTGGAAGATAACCAATGTTCTTGTCCTTTTCAGTCTGTTATTAAACAAGACAGTTTTCTTCTGTCGAAGTTGAATAGGTTCCATAATTACCTAGGTCTTTCTTAAGAAAGAAAGAAAAAAACAAACCAAATAATCAATGCATGCTGCAATTGCCTCAGTCTGTGAGGTGCTTCTCAAGGCTGGGATTCAGTGTGTGACTTTGAAGGTCGCTCACTCCAGGCTAATCAAAAATGAACGTCATTCTCCTGATAACTACCTAAAAGAACACAGGACCTGAAATGTTCTGAATTCTTAGAACTTTTACCCCTGGGTGGCACCTGGGAAGTGTCTGTGAAAAAGCAACACTAGGTGGGGATTTATTTGTGGGGTCTGGATGTGTGATGATTAAGAGGACAAGCTCCAGATATTTGAATCCTAAACCTGCCACTGGCCAACAGTGGAGAGGTTACTTCACTTTCTAGAAGATAGAAATGGTATTAATCGATTTCATATTATTGCTATGGGACTCAGAGAGAGAATTCATGGAAAGTGCTTCGCACAATGCCTAGCACATAATAAGGCCTCAATACATGTTAGCTATGATTATTTCTGCAACCTCAGTCAGCATCACCATTGCATCTTCAGCCCATCTCCCAATCTCCTTCCTCCTCCTAATCCTGAAATATTGCCCCAGATGGAAATAGTCACCATCTGTCTTCACTTTCTACACTCCCATGCTGATCTGGCTCAACCCAAACCTTCTCCACAAGATGAATCCCTGAACCCCTATTGGGCTGTTTTGCCATGTCCTGGGAACCTCTGTTCTAATCACACCCTCTTTGTCCATTCTCCTTAATATTGGCTTGTCCCTGAGGATACCATTTCCCTCATAATCCTTCCTCATGGTAACCACTCATCTTACAATCCATTGTCTTGTGAGGTGAGCATGCTCCAGTCACAATCAGGCTTCTCCCCACATCTGCTTACCCCTGAAATCAAGGCCATCCATATATAGCACCTTTTTCCATTTTCGTTGCTGCCATGTATCTTAGCTATTTCATAAATTATACTTGGTTCAAATTTTGTTCTTATGTATGTATTTAATAATTATATAGCATTAGTAGGTGCCTGAAATTCCACACCAGGCACTTTGGAAATAAAGGGAAATAAGACTTTATTTAGGTTATAGAGGAAATACCAGGTGAGCAAGAACAAGGCAGACACATAAAAGGAAGATAACCGTATAGTTCGCTTAATCAAGGAGATAAGTACTGCAATAGTGGAAGCTCAAACCCTATGGGTACCTCAATATCCATATGTCAATTCTTCCTCACATTTTCTCGATCATCTTAACTATTCTACTTGCGCTTCCTGTAAAGAGACTCTCAATTTAGATCAGGCGATCTATAATTTAGAACTGCACACTTCCAAGATCTAAAACTCAAATTCCCTCTCTTTGTTGATAACCTCCAATCCCTATTAAACTTGCTCTCTGCTCTCATTTTCCTTCTATTCCTAAAACACTCCCCATTCTCAGTATTCATTCGTCCTTTTGAGACCTTTTCATAATCTCTATTTATTGCATTAATTCTACTAGCCCAAGTTCTCTAGCGTTACTCATCTTAACAATTCTTAAACCTGGGTCTTCATCTATACTCAAGTTTCCTCCTAAGGTACTAACCATTACTGCAGACACTAAATTTTTTTTTAATCTTTAAAAGCTGAATAGCTCCCCTAAAATTTATATATCCAATTTCATCCTTCCCCTTTTCCTACTCAACAGTTTTTTTAGTTCTGTAATTCTCGATCACATTCCCTACAGAGCCAATTCTACATAATTCCCTTTCTTCAAATCCTCCTACCACCTTGCCTCAGGTCAAGAGATAGCTCTTTCAACTTCCCCAGTTTCTCCTCAAAATATCTTTAAATTTTTGTCCATTTCTCTTCTTTCCTTCCCAGCACAGAGAACGGGTCCCACTTTCCATACCTTATCCACCCCATTCCCCTTGAGCATCCCTATCAGCTGTCAGTCCACAGGACTGTTCCCTTTCTCCTTCTCTACTGAGTCTTCCCTCTTAGCCAATAAGCAAGCTCAAACCTCTCTTCCTATCCTAGAAGAGCACTCTCTTCATCACACTACTCCTTAATCTGTCATGCATTCTCTCTTCTTCTCTTCACTGCCAACTTCTTAAAAGAAATCTACTCTGCTGACTTCTACTTCCTGACCACCCACTCCTGCCTCGTGGCTTTGCAATCTGGCTTCCAGCCCTGTGGTCTAATAACAGTGCTTTAGCATGACCACCGAGGAAAATACAGGATACTAGAAGGATCACTTGAAACCAAGGTTGAAATAGAACAGAGTTAGGCCTTGTCAGTGGAATTCTTACAAGAATTACGCACCACTCAATTCTCACAGTGCTGTGTTGTTGATTTTAAAAGGAAAAAAAAAGTGTTCTTAATTATTTTTCTGAAAGAGGAAGAAACTCCAGGATGTAAATTACAAATCATATGGCTCTTTTTCCTCTTCCCTCCAATACTCTAACTTTAGAGCATAACGACAATATATGGTGATTTATATAACTATCTTGATTTATAATGAGTAACACAGTATTCTTTTACTTGCTGAAGTAGTTCCCAGGAATGGTGACATGGTTTGGCTCTGTGTCCCCACCCAAATCTCATCTTGTAACTCTCATTATTCCCATGTGTTGTGGGAAAGACTCAGTGGGAGATGATTGAATCATGGGGGTGGATCTTTCCCGTGCTGTTCTTGTGATAGTGAATGGGTTTCACGAGATCGGATGGTTTTAAAAACAGGAGTTTCTCTCCTCTCTCTTTGCCCGCTGCCATCCACGTAAGATGTGACTTGCTGCTTCTTGCCTTCCACTATGATTGTGAGGCCTCCTCAGCCATATGGAATTGTAAGTCCAATAAACCTCCTTCTTTTGTAAATTGCCCAGTCTCAGGTATGTCATTATCAGCAGCATGAAAACAGACTAATACAAATGGTAATGAGTTAATTTAACAAATTCTTCCACTAAGCCAGGAAAATAAATAATTAAAATTTGGAAAAACATATCTAATGTGAAGATATGTTGATCATCTCTAGCTCTTGCAACCAAGGACTAAGATACACACCCTTCTAACTAAGAATAAAATTCAATATTAATTTTCTGTTTTAGTGAGTTTGGGGAGGTTTGTACATGTAGCTGGTTCCATCCAAGCCTTTACTGTGACTCACTTTCACTAGGATTCTGCTGACAATTACTTCTAATGCATTCTTGTCTTGCAAAGTGTATCATTACTCCTGCCTTGACATATCTATCTCAGTGTCATCATCAATTAACCCCATGCTTTCCAGTTTCACAGTATAGCATGCTTTATAATTATTATAATGACATTCAATCATAATATAAGGATCAACTGAACCTTCAGAACACTGAGGGTGTGGGTTGTTTGCCTGGTATCCCCATGTTTTAGACAACTAAGGACTTTTCTGTTTTTGCCTTCTGCTTTATGCCTCATGCTATGTAGGGTGATATCTGAAAGCATCTCCAGAGTGAGTCTTTCTGTCATTTGAAACAAATTTCAAGAGCATCGATGTATAATTATTTTAGAAAAAAGGTGAGAAGAAAGTATGATTTGGAGAGTGTTAATACTCATAATCCTTGGTTCGTAGATTTTATATCTTAGAGTGCCCCTTTTATGGGTATTTTTTTTTTCCTTTTATTTATTTATTTATTTTTGAGATAGAATTTTGCTCTTGTTGCCCAGGTTGGAGTACAATGGCGCCACCTCAGCTCACTGCAACCTCTGCCTACCAGGTTCAAGTGAGTCTTCTGCCTCAGCCTCCCAAGTAGCTGGGATTACAGGCACGCATCACCATGCCCAGCTAATTTTAGAGACAGTGTTTCACCATGTTGGTCAGGCTGGTTTTGAACACCTGACCTCAGGTGATCCACCTGCCTCAGCCCCCCAAGGTGTTGGGATTACAGGCATGAGCCACAACCCAGCCTATGGGTACATTTTTAAGTAGAAGGAGCTCATTGACAGGGTGCAGTGGCTCACATCTGTAATCCCAGCACTTTGGAAGGCCAAGATGGGCAGATCACATGGTCAGGAGTTCAAGACTAGCCTGGCCAACATAGTGAAAACCAGTCTCTACTAAAAATACTAAAAATACAAAAAAAATTAGGTGAGTGTGGTGGTGGGTGCCTGTAGTCCCAGTTACTTGAGAGGCTGAGGCAGGAGAATCACTTGAACCCAGGAGGTGGAGGTTGCAGTGAGCTGAGATCACGCCACTGCACTCCAGCCTGGGTGACAGAGTGAGACTCCATAAAAAAAAATAAAAAAAATTAAAAAAAGTAGAAGGAGCTTATTACAGTGACTATTCACCGTCATATAATTAAGCAGGGAAATAGGGCTGAATGTTGTTTGCAAGTACCTAAAAAACACAAGAGAAAGACAGCCAAGTTACATGGAGGCTATCCCCTCCATTGTAAGATCATGAAAGTAGAAAAGTACAGATAGCCAGAACTATCTCTTAATTTCAATAATCTAAGAATACACGGTTGAGAAATTCTGCTTACTTTTATGTCTCACCAAGAGTATATTCAGTTAAGAACCAGTTAACTATGGAACAATAATGCACTTTTCCATGTCTATTTTCTGACAAGTAAAGTTAGAAGCCTAAGGTAAAACTCCTCTACACCATAATTAAAGCTGGAATACATCTTATCCTTTGTCCAACACAGCTTACTTATGCAATGTCATTCACATACCAAAAGGAATTCTAGTTACAATGAAATACAAGCCACAGGGACACTACAGAAATTTCCCACAATTATTTGTTCCAAAGCAAATACATTTCCTTTGATTTTGACAAAACCATAAAACACAGAAGTGTATTGTGAGCTTCTATTTAGCTGTATGTTTACCAATACCCTGGAGGTTTTACTCTTTGAAACACAACTAAATTACATCATGCTGTTTCATCTCTCTTCACTTGGCATGCATATATGTTATATCTAACAAACATCAGCAGGGCAAAACAATGAACTAATTCATGAATCAAGATTCTGTTTTACAGTTCACTTGTGAGGGATAATCATGACTTAGCTTAAATGATACTCCATGCCGTGATTAAAATTTCAAACTATGAACGTGTTGACTGAGCCTGGGTCCCTGATATAACACACAGAAAACACAGAGCATTCATATTATCTTTGCTGAAGGATCCTAAAGCTTTTAGCTGATATACGGCATATGAACAAAAACAGTATACAGAAGACTGCCATCCTGAATTTTATCACTGCTTGGCCATAACAACAATAACTGTTTTCACTGAACTTTGTTTTCTCTTCCAATTAAAAAGGCTTCCAAATGTTCGCGTCTCTGTAACTCAAGCTTCCACAATCAGATAATTACTTCAAGGGAGCACTTTGTTTTCAATTTAGATGGCCACCTTCTTTTATCTCTCTTCATCTATTTTATTAGACAGTGGGTTAGATGAGATTATAAAATAGTGCTAAATGTTCACAAATCACATAACTAAAGAAGTCTCACTATATAGTTTCTATTTGTGGTTACCCTTTAATTTATTTATTCATCCAGTAAATATTGAGCATCTAAAATACGCCAGGCACTAACATTTCAAGAAACAATACAGAAGGACCTCGGAGTTCCATGCCCTCCTTTATCGTGGTTTGTTCACGTCCATTCTCATGAGCACATCTTAGCTTTATTGCCACCTGGAATTGGGCCATTCTGAACTCATAAATGCAAACTACATCTTCCTATTTGTGCCTCTCTTCTTTTCCTTTACTCTTTATAAACCTATCCTTTCATAGCACTGACACCTTTAGTTCCTTATCACTTGGATGTCCCCAAATATACCGGGGTTCAGACATCAGCTCACCTAGAGCCCAAAGTTATTAATAGTTAATCACTCTATCAACACTCTAGCCAATATGCTTCTTTCTGCTCTCCTTTGTCATTTCACTGCCTTCACCATAACCATCCCTAGCTCAGGTCAACCAACCTGGACCCACAGAAGCTGTAGTGGAATGGCACGGCCCCAAAGTCCTGGCCCTTGGAGTCAGTCTGTGGTTTGTAGCTGCTTGTCACTTGCCAGCTATGTGACTTATATTAAGTGATTAACCTCCATAAGCCTCAGTTTCTTCAGCCAAATGATGGAGATAATGATGCCTGCATCACAGGCTTCTTACAAGGAATATAGAAAGCAACTGAAGCATATAGCATAGATCCTTGCATATAGCAGGCATGAATAAATAGCAATTAGCATTATTTCTCCTATGTCTTGTTCAGGACTGCTTTCTGAAGAAAAATTGCATATTCATGTTGCTGGGCTCCATTATAAATTTATGAGCTCCAATCTCAGCTGGGCCCTCAAGGGTTTCTCATCTGCTCCATTTCCGTTCTCCATACAAGCTGTTCTAAACCTTTACTACTTTCCTCAAGGGTCCTACCAGTTCCCTGCTTCCCTCACTCTCAGCAGGTGGCCTAACCTCCCCCTTCCCTGAGATAACAGGTGTCTGTGAGCAAGTACAACTTCCACTTCTGTCCTGACTTCTCCAGTCAGCTCTATCTTCACACCTCTTCTTCCACTTCATGCTTCCCTCAGACAAGAGGTATCCCTGCTCATTTGATCATTACCTAAATGATTCAGGAAGTATTTATTGAGTGCTTACTGTATATCAGGCCACAGCTGGGTGCAAGCCTACCTTCAAACAACTATACCGTAAAGGATGAGACAGATCAGTAAACAAAAAGGAACTAAACAGTGGGACTCATGCTCCAATTGATGTAAAAACAGGTACTAGCCAAAACTTAGAAGGTCGACCAGGACAGCTTCCCATGGGAGACTGCATCTGAGCTAAAAGCTGAAGGAATAATAGCAACCAGGTTGTGGGGAAGGGGAGGAAGCTTTAAGTTAAGGAAAATGTGGTGTACAAAATTATAGGGATGTGGAAGAACCAGGTGGTGGCCCTGGATTTCATTACAGATGTAGGAAAGAAGGAGCAGCACAGCAATTGGATGTAACAGCGAGGCTCAATGCTCCCTCCGTTCATGGCACCAAGGGTGAGTGGCATGGAGAAGCCAGACAGGCCCTCCTGCCCTGCTCCAATCCAAGGCATCTCATGTTATAGAGGATGATCAGGAAAACCCCTAATTGGGGCATAATGCCTTGTGCTGGACATTATGGCTTTCCTACACATGACTCAGGTGGGACAAATAGATTTTGACCATGAGCTTTAAGAAAGATAGGCCAATGTTCCTGCAGCATTTTCTGTCTGCACTGAAGGAAATTGTAGTTAAAACTATTTTTGTTTAGAAATCCCATTTGCTTCCTTTTTTGCTATGTGTACCTCCATAAATAGATTTGAGAGGAACTTGTTCTATTGTATCCCAAATAAGGCAAAAGGAAGTTATAAATAACCTTCAAATTATGGGCTCACAGTTTCTTCTCTAAGAGTACAAAAAAAGTTGAAAACCTTCACCCTTTACTAGAAAGACAAGCTGTGGTGACCCTGCTATGGGCCATGGTGATTTCTGCCATTCACCTCCAGGTGCTGGGGCACCAGTACTTGCTCTGAAATCTGGGACCTTCCAGACAGCTGCAGTTTCTCATCTCTAAGCAGAGGGTTCAACACCATGTGGATCATACCTGAATGCTGTTTAGATATTATTTCCGAAAGGCATACAAAATCATTTGACTTGTTTCTATCCTGTTATGTACAGAATTTTGTCTCATTACACTGAAAAGAAGTGAAGTCATTCTCTTTTGGTGATGGTTTCATGGCTTTAACAATATTGATATTACAGTGTCTCTGAAATTTGTACCTTCAAAGCATACCTGTCTCCTGAGTGCTGATAAATTATTATTATTATTATTATTACTACTACTACTACTATTGAGATGGAGTCTGGCTCTGTCACCCAGGCGAAAGTGCAGTGGCATGATCTCATCTTACTGCAACCTCTGCCTCCGGGTTCAAGCAATTCTCCTGCTTCAGCCTCCCAAGTAGCCTGTGACCATGCCCAACTAATTTTTTTTTTTTTTGTATTTTTAGTGGAGATGAGGTTTCACCATTTTAATCAGGCTGGTCTTGAACTCCTGACCTCAAGTGATCTGTCTGCCTAAGCCTCCCAAAGTGCTAGGATTACAGGTGTGAGCCACCCAACCCCCCGCCTGATAAATTATTATTAGAGCCTCCTAACTAGTCTTCCTACTTTCACCCTGGCCCTATCAACACAGAGGCCAAGGAACCACTGCTACAATGTAAGTCAGATCACCCCATTCTCTGCTGGATGCTCCCCAGTGGCTCTTCTTTTCACTCAGTGTAAACATCAAAAATTTTACACTGGCTACAAGGGCCCCACATCATCAGGCTTGCAGTGAGTGGCTTCTAAAACAGTACCCAATGAGCCAGTCCTCAGGTGGTCATGACCCTGCATAATACCCTCCCCTTATTGACTTGCTTCTAATTAGCAGAACACAGCAGAAGTGATGGAATGTTACTTCTGAGATTAGATTTAAAAAGACGATGGCTTCCATTCTGAATTCTCTGTGACTTACCTCTGAGAGCAGCAAGCTGCTACTTTGTAAGCGGTGTATGGAATGGCCCGTGTGGCAGAGATCTGAGATCAGAAACGACCTGCAACCTGTGAATGGCCATGTGAGTGAGCTTGCAAGCAGATCCTTCCTGAGCTGAGCCTTGAAATAACTATGGTGCAGGCCAACATCTTTGAAGCTTCACAAGAGAACCTGAGCCAGCAGTACTCAGCTACCCTGTTCCTGAGTACCTCTCCTCCTGAGACCCACGGAAACCATGAGATAATCAATGTATATTGTTTTAAGCTGCTAAATTTTGAGGTAATTTCATTTTGCAGCCACAGATAACTCACACAGTCCTCATTTACCTTCCTGCTGTAACTACTCTCTTCCTTTCTCACTCTTTTTTTTTTTTTTTTTTTTTCCTTTGAGATGGAGTCTCGTTCTGTTGCCCAGGCTGGAGTGCAGTGGTGCAATCTCTGCTCACTACACCCTCCGTTTCCCAGACTCAAGCGATTCTCGTGCCTCAGCCTCCCAAGTAGCTGGAACTACAGGCATACAACACCATGCCCAGCTAATTTTTGCATTTTTTCGTAGAGATGGGTTTTTGCCATGTTGCGCCGGCTGATCTTAAACTCCTGAGTTCAAGCGAGGTACCTGCCTCGGCCTCCCAAAGTGCCTGGACTACAAGGCATGAGTCACCACTCCCAGCTTCACCCCTTCCATCCACACTGGCATCCTTACTGTTCCTTAGGCATGTCAAAGACTCTCCCTTAGAGTCTTTGCACTATTTCCTCTACCCAGACAACCATTTCTGCATGGCCACCTTCCTCATCTCCTTCACCTTCTCAGTGAGGCCCCTTGGGACCACCATATTTAAAATTGCAAGCCTCCCCTCTAAGCTCTCTTTTTGCCTTCACTTTGCTCTACTTACTCTTCTAACCACAGTCTCTGTCAGCTTCATACATATGGCATTATTTGTTGATATTGTTTTTTTCTATTTCTTTTTCTTTTTCTTTTTTCTTTTTTTTTTTTTTTTGAGATGGAATCTTGCTCTGTCGCCTAGACTGGAGTGCAGTGGCACGACCTTGGCTCACTGCAACCTCTACCTCCCAGGTTCCAGCTATTCTCCCGCCTCAGCCTCTCAAGTAGCTGGGATTACAGGCGTGTGCCACCACACCCAGCAAATTTTTGTGTTTTAAGTAGAGATGGGGTTTCACCATGTTGGCCAGGCTGGTCTCGAACTCCTGACCTCAAGTGATCTGCCTGCCTCGGCCTCCCAAAGTTCTGGGATTACAGGTGTGAGCCACCATATCCAGCCTTATTTATTTATTTGTTTGTTTGTTTATTTATTTATTTTGAGATGGAATCTCGCTTTGTTGCCCAGGCTGGAGTGCAGTGGCATGATCTTGGCTCACTGCAACCTCCGCCTCCCAGGTTCAAGCGATTCTCCTGCCTCAGCCTCCCAAGTACCTGAGATTTCAGGTGCATGCCACTACACCCGGCTAATTTTGTATTTTTAGTAGAGATGAGGTTTCACCATGTTGGCCAGGATGGTCTAGAACTCCTGACCTTGAGATCCGCCTGCATCGGCTTTGCAAAGTTCTGGGATTACAAGCGTGAGCCACCGTGCCTGGCCCTCATTTCCCTTTTTTCTTTTCTTTTTTTTTTTTTTTTTAAATAAAAGGCTGGGTAGGAGCCTAAAAAAACAATAGAGTGGGCCGGGCACAGTGGCTCATCCCTGTAATCCCAGCACTTCAGGAGGCCGAGACAAGTGGATCACGAGGTCAGGAGATCGAGACCATCCTGGCTAACACAATGAAACCCTGTCTCTACTAAAAATACAAAAAAATTAGCAGGGCGTAGTGGTGGAGCCCTGTAGTCCCAGATACTCGGGAGGCTGAGGCAGGAGAATGGCGTGAACCTGGGAGGTGGAGCTTGCAGTGTGCTGAGGTCGCGCCACTTCACTCCAGCCTGGGCGACTGAGTGAGATTCCATCTCCAAAAAATAAAAACAAAAATAAAAATAAATAAATAAATAAATAAATAAAATTATAATACAGTGGTTGGGGACCCAATCGAGTTTTGAGACTATGAATTTATAATGCACATTAATTTTTCTCAAGCAGCATGTATAAAAGAGCACATTTTAAGACTTGTGACACTGAAGTAGGGTGGACATTTTCCAGGAGGATTCAATAGAAAGATAAGGAATAATAAGTTGAGGCAAGAAAGTGACAGAGGATCATGCTGTTCAGGCCAGAGAGGGATGGACCACACAGTAGAAAGGGGGCAATTAAGAAAACAGAGAGCCAAGGAATAAGAGTTTCGAAGAGGTTGAGGAACAGACATACTAGGGACAAAGAACTAAGCTCACCCCAAACCCTTGATCCCACCGACTCATATCTTCTCCAAGCCCTGTCATATCAGTCATCTCTCCTCTCCTGGGATCTTTAGTCTTCTCTATGGTGTTCCTTCCTGTCTATCTACAAACAAGCTTAAGTCTCTAACATCCCACAAAAATGTTACCCTTGAATAACACCCTTCAAAGTTCCAGTTTCCTTTAGTATCAACTTTTTGAAAGAGACATCAATTGCTTCTACTTCTAACTTTTTGAAAGAGACATAAGTTGCTTCTACTCCCTCACTTTCCACTCAATTTCCAAATCAGTAGATTCATGCTTTATTCTTAACTCTACAAAAATTCCTCTGGCAAAAGTTGCTAAAAACTCAAATCCTAGATGTAAAATTATTTTTCAGTCCTCAAGCACTTGGACTTGTGCATTTCATGCTGTTGACAATCTTTTTCATTGAACTTTCTACTTCTTTACAGTTTAGCACTATTGTTGTTTTGAATTACCTAAAGAGGGTACATTCTGATCTTTTCCTTGCTAAGGCCTCTCAATATCTGCGGTGGCTCAAGCCTGTAATCCCAGCACTTTGGGAGGCCGAGACGGGTGGATCACGAGGTCAGGAGATCGAGACCATCCTGGCTAACACGGTGAAACCCCGTCTCTACTAAAAAAAAAAAAAAAAAAAAAAAAAAAAAAAAAAAACTAGCCGGGCGAGGTGGCGGGCGCCTGTAGTCCCAGCTACTCCGGAGGCTGAGGCAGGAGAATGGCGGGAACCCGGGAGGCGGAGCTTGCAGTGAGCTGAGATCCGGCCACTGCACTCCAGTCTGGGCTACAGAGCAAAACTCCGTCTCAAAAAAAAAAAAAAAAAAAAGAAAGAAATTGTACCTAATATTCATCTCTGTGTACCCAGCATGAAGCACTGCTCTGAACACAGAGCAGGCACTTGATGGTTTTTTGTGAGTGGATGTATGAATGGATGGTTGGATGGATAGATGCAGGTCAGATTTCCTGTCCTTAAATGTTCATGACTCAAATGTTTCTTGGGTTTTATTGTGTGTGTTTTTCCACTCTAGCTTGCCTTGAGCAATATCATTCAATTCCATTATTTGAATTCCTCTCCAGAGATAAGCACTGTTACCAGTTTCTTTCCAGTGTTTAAGCAAGCAAACAAACCAAGGTTCATACTATATGCATTGCTATGAAGTTTGCTTTTTTTTTCCATTAATATGTCATGGAAATCATTCTGTATCATTGCATATCTCATTCTTATTACTAGATACTTAGTATTCCAGGGTAGAGACGTACTAAAATTTAATTAACTTCTGTTGATGACCATATTTTTCTTTATTACAAATAGTGCTATACTATATATCTATGTATTGAGAGACAGGGTCTCATTCTGTTGCCCAGGCCTGGCCTCAAGCAATTCTCCTCCTTGGTATCCCAAAGTACTGAGATTACAGTTGTGAGCCAGTGCACCCAACCTAAATATCTTTATAAATATGTGTTTGTACATGTGTGAGAGTGTTTCTGTAGGGTAAATTCCTATTTTAAAATGAGCATATTTAGATGAAGAAAGATCTATCAAATAGAAAATGAAAAAGAACAGGGGTTACTATTCTTATTTCAGACAAAACAGACTTTAAACCAACAATGATCAAAAAGGACAAAGAAGGGTATTACATAATGGTAAAGGTGTTAATTCAACAAGAAAACTTAACTGTTCTAAATAAATATGCATCCAACACTGGAGCACTAAGATTCATAAAACAAGTTCTTGGAGACGTATTAACACACTTAGAAAACCACACAATAGTCTGAAAAAAAATAAAACAACCACACACACACAATAATAATAATGGGAGGCTTCAGTACTCCACTGACAGTATTAGACAGATCATCAAGGCAGAATACTGACAAAGATATTTGGGACCTAAATTCAACACTTGACCAAATGGACCTAACAGACACCTACAGAATACTGCACCCAACAACAACAGAATCTATATTCTTCTCATCTGTACAAGGCGCATGCTCAACCACTCAATCACATGCTTGACCATAAAGCAATTCTCAATAATTCCAAAAAATTAAAAATCACATCAGCCACTCTCAGACTACAGCACAATAAAAACAGAAATCAATACCAAGAAGATCTCTCAAAACCATACAATTACATGGAAATTAAACAATCTTCTTCTGAATGACTTTTGGGTAAACAATAAAATTAAGACAAATCAAGAAATTCTTTGAAACAAATGAAAACAAAGACATAACATACCAGAATCTCTGGGATACAGGTAAAGCAGCGTTAAGAGGAAACTTTATAGTGCTAAATGCCCATATCAAAAAGTTAGAAAGATCTCAAATTAACAACCTAACATCATACCTAGAGAAACTAGAAAAGAGCAAACCAATCTCAAAGCTAGAAGAAAATAAGTAATAAAAATCAGAGCTAAACTAAATGAAATTGAGATGTAAAAAACAATACAAAAGATCAATGAAACCAGAAGTTCAATTTTTGAAAGAATCAGTAAGATTGATAGAACACTAGCTAGACTAATAAAAATAAAAGAGGGATGATCCAAATAAACACAATCAGAAATGACAAGGGGGCCATTACCACAGACTCCACAGAAATATAATACAAAAAACCCTCAGAAACTATTACAAACACCTCTATACACACAAACTAGAAAACCTAGAAGAAATAGATAAATTTCTGGAAACCTACAACCTCCCAAAATTGAATTAGGAAGAAATCAAAACCCTAAACAGACCAATAATGAGTCCAAAAATTGAATAAGTAACAAAAAGTCTACCAAGCAGAAAAATGCCCTGTACCAGACAGATTCACAACTGAATTCTACCAGATGTACTAAGAAAAGCTGGTACTAATCATTACTGAAACTACTGCAAAAATTGAGAAGGGACTCCTTCCCAACTCATTCTATGAAGCCAGTATCACTCTGATACCAAAACTTGGCAGAATCACAACAAAAAAGAAAACTTCGGGCCACTCTCCCTGATGAACATAGAAACAAAAATCCTCAACAAAACACTAGCAAACTGAATCCGGCAGCACATCACAAAACTAATCTACCACAAGCAAGTAGCCTTTATTCCTGGGATCCAAGGTTGGTTCAACATAGGCAAATCAGTAAGTATTATTCATCACATAAACAGAACTAAAAGCAAAAACCACATAATCATCTCAATAGATGCAGAAAAGGCTTTCCAAAAAATTCAACATCTCTTTATGTTTTTTTTTAAAAAAAAAAACCTCAACAAACTAGGCACCAAAGGAACATATCTCAAAATAATAAGAACCAAACCTACACCCAACATCATACTGAAAGGGCAAAAGCTGGAAGCACTTCACCTGAGAATCAGAACAAGACAAGGATGCCTACTCTCACCACTCCTATTCAACAGAGTACTAGAAGTCCTAGACAGAGCAATCAGACAAGAGAAAGAAATAAAAGCATCCAAATAGGAATAGAGGAAGTCAAACTATCCCTGTTTGCAGATAACATGATTCTATATCTACAAAACCCCATAGTCTCTGCCCAAAAGCTCCTTGAGCTGATAAACAACTTCAGCAAAGTTTCAGGATACAAAAATCAATGTACAAAAATCAATAGCATTTGTATGTACCAATAACACCCAAGCTGAGAGACAAATCAATAACATAATCCTATTCATCATAGCCACAAAAAGAATGAAATACCTAGGAATACAGCTAACCGGGCAGGCGAAAGATCTCTACAAGGAGAATTACAAAACACTGCTGAAAAAAATCAGATATAACATGAACAAATGGGAAAACATTTTGTGTTCTTGGATAGGAAAATCGATATTGTTAAAATGGCCATACC
This sequence comes from Papio anubis, assembly GCF_008728515.1. Classification (NCBI taxonomy): domain Eukaryota; kingdom Metazoa; phylum Chordata; class Mammalia; order Primates; family Cercopithecidae; genus Papio; species Papio anubis. Next base: position 80,852,382 of record NC_044978.1, read on the forward strand.
ACCCAAAGCAATTTACAGACTCAATGTTATCCCTATCAAACTACCAATGACATTCTTCACAGAATTAGAAGAACTATTCTAAAACTAATTTGGAACAACAAAAGAGCTCGAATAGCAAAAGCAATCCTAAGCAAAAAGAACAAAGCTTGAAGCATCCCACTATTCAATTTTAAACTGTACTACAAGGCTACAGTAACTAAAACAGCATGATACAAATATAACAACAAACACATAGACCAATGCAACAGGTTAGAAAATGCAGAAATAAAGCCACACATCTACAATACCTGATCTTCGACAAAACCAACAATAACAAACAATGGGGAAAGGACTCCCCAGTCAATAAACAGTGCTGGGATAACTGGCTAACCATATGCAGAAGATTGAAACTTAGCTCCTTCCTTTCACCATATACAAAAATCAACTCAAGATGAATTGATAAATTAAAAGTAAAATCTAAAACTATAAAAACCCAGAAGAAAACCAAGGAAATACCATTCTGGACATGGCCCCAGCAAAGATTTCACGACGAAGACCCCAAAAGCAATTGCAAAAAAAACCCAAAAATTGGTAAGTGGGATCTAATTAAAGTAAAGAGCTTCTGCACAGCAAAAGAAAGTATCAACAGAGTAAAGTGCCAACCTACAGAATGGGAGAAAATATTTGCAAACTATGCATCCAACAAAATCTAATTTCCAGAATCTATAAGGAACTTAAAGCCACAAGCAAAAAACAAACAAAGCAACAAGCAAAACAAAAGCAAACAACAAGCAAAAAACAAAATGCCATTGAAAAATGGGTAAAGGACGTGGACACTTCTCTAAAGAAGACATATACACGGCCAACAAGCACATGAAAAAATGTTCAGTAACACTAATCATTAAAGAAATGTAAATCAAAACCACAATGAGATACTATCTCACACCAATCAGAATGGCTATTATTAAAAAGTCAGTGGGGCGCCGTAGCTCACACCTGTAATCCGAACACTTAGGAAGGCAGAGGCAGGAGAATAGCTTGAGCCCGGAATTCAAGACCTGCCTGAGCAACATAGAAACACCACACTCTTCACAAAAAGGAGAAAGAAAAGACAAAAATAGACAAAACATTAACAGATGCTGGTGAGGTCACAGAGAAAACAGAACGCTTACACACTGCTGGTGGGAATGTAAGTTCCTTCATCCACTGTGGAAAGCAGTCTGGAGATTTCTCAGAGAACTTAAAATAGAACTACCATTTGATCCAGCAATCTCATTACTGGTTATGTACCCAAAAGAGTATAAATCATTCTACCATGAAGACACACGCACATATATGTTTATCACAACACTATTCACAATAGCAAAGACATGGAATCAACCCAGATGCACATCAACAGTGGACTGGATAATGAAAATGTGGTACATATACACCATGGAATACTACAGTGCCATAAAAATAAAATAAGATCATGTCCTTTGAAACAGCATGGAAAGAGCTGGAAGCCATTATTCCAAGCAAATTAACACAGGAACAGAAAACCAAATACTGCTGTTCTCACTTATAAGTGGAGCTAAACATTGAGTACACACAGACACAAAGAAGGGAAAAACAAACACAGGGGCCTACTTGAGGGTAGAGGGTGAGGATAGTGAGCATTAAAAAACTACCTAGGGCCAGGTGTGGTGGCTCACGCCTGTAATCCTAGCACTTTATGAGGCCAAGGCAGGTGGATCACCTGAGGTCAGAAGCTTGAGACCAGCCTGGCCAACATGGTGAAACCCCAACTCTACTAAAAATACAAAAATTAGCCGGGTGCGGTGGTGCATGCCTATATTCCCAGCTACTCAGGAGGCTGAGGCATGAGAATCGCTGGAACCTTGGAACCCAGGAGGCGGAGGTCACAGTGAGCCTGAGATTGTGCCACTGCATTCCAGCATGGGCAAAAGCGAAATTCCGTCTCAAAACAAAACAAAACAAAAACAAACAAACAAAAACTACCTATTAGGTACTATGCTGATGACCTGGGTGACAAAATTATCTGTACACCAAACCCCTGCAACACACAGTTTACCCATGTACCCCCAAACCTTAAAAGTTGGAAAGAAAATAAATAAATAAAATGGGCCCATTTTAAAATGTTCATAAATATTGACAAATTGCTCTCCAGAAATAAATATTTTATCAATCCATATTTCTATCAAGAGCACTCAAGAGGACTGGTTTCCTCACATCTTTACAAACACTAAAATATTAACTTTTTAAAAATGGTTGCCAATTAGACATGGGAAAAATATTTTACTGTGGTTTTAATCTGTATTTTTTTTTTTACTATGAAGAAGTCAAGGACTTTTCAACATGTTTAATGAACTTTTTTTTTTTTTTTTTTATCATTCTATGAACTACCTGTTAGTATTCTTTGCTTGTTCATCTTTTGGAGTGTTGATATCTTTCTAATTAATTTGTAAGAGTTTTTGTTTTGTAAGGCTGTTAACCTTTTGTCTGCCATATTGCTTGCAAATAGTTTTCAGTTCAATGAAGCATTTTTCAGTGTATGAAGGCTATATATCCTTGGTGAATTGTATCTTTCATTAATATTAAAATAGTTCTCCATGTTTTCTTCAATATATCTTTTATCATATTCTTCTTTTATAAATATTTCTATCTCAAATTTCCTTTTTCATATATTTACCTGATACATCTTTCCATGGCTTGTTTTTAAAATAATCCGTTGTTATTTTAATTTTGTTATTTACTTTTAAGTATATCTCTTCTAAATAGAAAATAGTGATTTTGCTCTTTCACTCACAAAGACTTTGCTTTTTAGTTTAGGCATTGTTAAGTGGTGTGAGAGAAGAATTAACTGTTCATATTTATTTAACCATCAATATACTCTTACTATGAGGATATATTAGGCAAAGCACAGTAGCTCATGCCTGTAATCCCAGCACTTTGGGAAGCTGAGGCAGGAGGATTGCTCGAGCCCAGGAGTTTGAGGCCAGCCTGGGCAACATGGCAAAACCCTGTCTTTACAAAAAAATACAAAAATTAGGCGAGAGTGGTGGCGTGCACCTGTAGTTCCAGCTAGTCAGGAGGCTGAGGTGGGAGGATTGATTCAGCCTGGGAGGTCGAGGCTGCAGTGACCTATGATCGTGCCACTGCACTCCAGCAGTGTAACAGAGGGAGACCCTGTCTCAAAAAGAAAAGGGCAATATATTAAATAAGGCCAGTTTAGCCTTTTTCCTGCCATCTTATCTTGTGCTTTTAATTTATATTTATTATACTTGCTTTTTGCACCCTTTCTATCAGCTTTTGTTTATTTTAACTTTAACAAACATAACTGAAGTTGTATTTCTCTAGAAAATCAAGAATTATTCAGAATCTCTAACCAAGCTCCACACAACCATCAAAATTGATCTTCAGCAGATTTGAATTCCTCTCCCCATTGTAAAGTTTAATACAATCTGTATTAGACTTTATAACTACATCATTAGTGAGCTACTATGAATTTTAAAGTGATTCTATCCTATATACTGGATTTCCCTTCTTGATTTCTTTATTATGATTTACTTTTAATTTGGCTGGAGTACTTCTTTGAGTAGCTTTTTGAATAAATCGTATGTAGGAGCATATTTTCTGTGTGTTTTCACATCTTCACAATAGCTTGACTGTGTGTACAATTCTAGGGCATCTGGTCTTTTATCCTTAAAATCCATAATCTCAGCATATATGGTTTGCTGATTAAAGGTCAGGTTCCAATCTAATTATCTTTCTTGGTAAATAATCTGTTTTTTCTGCTGAGAAACTTAGACTAAGAATTTTCAAATGATACAAAGTCAAAGGTTACATAACAAGAAACACTAATTACACAGCAAAAGAATCAACAAAATAAAAAGGCAAACTACAAATTGGAAACAATATTTTCAAACTATATATATATGTGTATATATATGTGTATATACGTATATGGTTAATACTCAAAATTTATGAAAAAAAAATACTCAGACAACTTAATAGCAGAAAAACAAATAACCCATTTAAAAAATGGTTAAAGAACCTGAATGGACATTTCTAAAGAGAAGACATAAAAATGGTCAACAGGTGTATTAGTCCATTCTCACACTGCTATAAAGAACTACCTGTGACTGGGTAATTTATAAAGAGAAGAGGTTTAATTGGCTCATGGTTCTGCAGGCTCTATAGGAACATGGCTGGGGAGGCCTCAGGAAACTTAAAATCATGGTAGAAGGGGAAATAGGCACATCTTACATGGCCAGAGCAGAAGGAAGATGGAGAGGAAGGAGGTACTACACACTTTTAAACAACCAGATCTCTTGAGAACTCACTCACTATCACAAGAACAGCAAGGGGAAATCCACCCTCTGTAAGCCAATTACCTCCCACCAGGTCCCTCCTCCAACATGGGAGATTACAATTTGACATGAGATTTGGGCGAGGACACAAATCCAAACCATATCAACAGATATATATATAAAGTTGCTCAACATCCATAATCACAGGGAAATTGTCAAAATCAAAACCACACTGAGATAGCACCTCACACCCTTCGGGATGGCTATTATCAAAAACAAAAGTGATAAAAATGTAAGTGGTAACAAGAGAAAAGGACCCCTTGTACACTGTTGGTGGGAATGTAGATTGGTATAGCCATTATGGAAAACAGTATGGAGGTTACTTACAAAATTAAAACTAAGGCTGGGCGTGGTGGCTCACACTTTAATCACAACACTTTGGGAAGCCAAAGTTGGTGGATCACTTGGGGTCAGGAGTTCAAGACCAGCCTGGCCAGCATGGCCTGTCTCTAATAAAGATACAAAAATTAGCCAGTAGTGATGGTGGGCATCTGTAATTCCAGCTCCTTTGGAGGCTGAGGCAGGAGAATTGCTTGAACTGGGAAGACAGAGGTTGCAGTGAGCTGAGATCACACCACTGCACTCCAGCCTAGATGACAGAGTGAGACTCCATAACAACAACAACCACAACAACAACAACAACAACAAAAGGCCAGGCGCGGTGGCTCCCACCTGTAATCCCAGCACTTTGGGAGGCCAAGGCAGGCAGATCACGAGGTCAGGAGATCGAGACCATCCTGGCCAACATGGTGAAACCCTGTATCTACTAAAAATACAAAAATTAGCCAGGCATGGTGGTGCGTGCCTGTAATCCCAGTTACTTGGGAGCCTGAGGCAGGAGAATCACTTGAATCAGAGAGTCAGAGGTTTCAGTGAGCTGAGATCGCGCCACTGCACTCCAGCCTGGCAACAGAGCGAGATTCCATCTTAGAAGAAAAGAAAAAGAAATTAAAACTAGAAGAACTACCATATGGCCCAGCAAAGAAAATGAAATCACCACCTCATAAAGATAACTGCATTCCATGTTCACTGCAGCATTATTCACAACACCCATGACATGGAAACAATTCAATTCAAGTGTCTGTTGATGGACTAATGGATAAAGAAACTGTAATACATATATATATATATGTATGTATGTATATATAATGAAGTAGTATTCAGCCTTTTAAAAAAGGAGATACTGCCTAATGTGGTTTGGATTTGTGTCTCTGCCCAAATTTAATGCCGAATTGGAAGAGAGGCCTGGTAGGATGTGATTAAATCATGGGGGTCGATTCCCCCTTTGCTGCTCAGTAAGTTCTCACCAGATCTGATGGTTTAAAAGTGTGTAGCACTTCCTCCTTCACTCTCTCCATTCTGCCGCAATGTGAAGAAGGTTCTTGCTTCCTTTCCCCTTCCGCCGTGATTGTAAGTTTCCTGAGGCCTCCTAGTCATGCTTCGTGTTAAGCCTGCAGAACTGTGAGTCGATTAAGTCTCTTTTCTTCATAAATTACCCAGTCTCAGCTAGTTCTTTATAGCAGTGTGAAAACAGACTAACACACTGCTAAATGCGACAACATAGATGAGCCTGGAGTACATTAGGCTGAGTGAAGTAATTCATATACAGAAAGAAAAATAATGCATGACCTCACTTATATGTGGAATCTTAAAATAAAAACCTCAAATATACAGAGATAGAGAATAAAACACTGGGTGATGCAGGTCAAAGGATACAAAGTAGCAGAAATTTAGGATAAATAAGTCTAGACATCTAATGTACAACCTGAGCACTATATTTAATAATGCTGTATTGTATTCGAGATTTTTGCTAAATTAGATTTTAGCTGTTTTTGCTACCAAAAAAAGGGGGAGTCAGTATGTGAAATGATGGATATGTTAATTTTCTTTACTATAGTAACCATTTTACTCTCTGCATATATCCCATAATATCATGTTATATACCTTAAATATACACAATAACATTTTTAAAAAAGAAATATTAACATTTGTAATACAAATATAATTATTTCATAAAAGTGATTAATATTTACAAAGGCATAATAGCTTGTTTTTTTAAAAACTGGGTAGCAAAAAGGCAAATGTGGTTTATCTCCATGGTAAGAAAAAGAAAGTTAGGAAGTTATTTTCTAATGGCAATGATTTTTTTTCAAGTCTGTAAAATTAAGCACTGCTAAAATGTTTCTCAAGGAGGGTCTGTGGAATTGGGAGAGAACCCCTGATCCCCAGATTCCATCACACAACTATCAACAATGGCAGAGAATGTGTCAGGTACTTTTCCTACTTTATTTTCTTAATGGCTCACAAAAAGCTTGAAAGGTAGGTGTTATTACCTATCTCCAACTTCTGGGAGGGGAAATTGGTTCTCAGAGAAGGTAAACACTTACTCACGACCCCACCACTAGTAAATATGTGGCAGAACTAAAATTTGAACCCAGGATTCTATGACCCCACTACACATCCTCTTTGTAATATGCAATACAAAGGATCACCTCCATGTTCAAGGCATTAGTTTGGAAGCTGTGAACAATGAAAAGAATGCCACAGAGTTCCTACCTTAAATTGTTACCTGGGTAGAACCTATTTAATTTACAGTTAGCCCTCCACATCCATGAGTTCCACATTGGTCAAGTCAACCAACCACAGATCAAAAATATTGCTGGCGGGGAATGGGGGTGGAATCTGTACTGAACATGTACAGACTTTTGTTCGTGTCACTATTCCCTAAACAATACAGTATAACAACTATTTACATAGGATTTAAATGGTATTAGGTATCATAAGTAATCTATAGGTGATTTGAAATATATAGGAGGATGTGTGTAGGTTATATGCAAGTACTAGGCCATTTTATATAAGCGACTTGAGCATTCTTGAATTTTCGTATCTGTGGGGGTCCTGAAACCAATCCCCCATGGTATGGAGGGACAACTGTACTTAGTTAAAAAAAAAAATAGCATTTTTCTTCTTGATAGTAAAAATTAATTAGGCAGTGAATCTGTGATTCAGAAGAAAAATGTCCTTACCCAGGTGCATTTTTATACATTAGCATTTAGGGCAAATTGCCCAGAAATCCAATACTAATTTACCCCCAGGATCTCAGTCCATAGTTACTGTTGGAATTTTTGGCAAGTGGATTTCCCTGGGGGTAATAGTCAAATTAAGAAGTCTTCTTAAAGAGAAGGTGTTAGAGTCTTAGGCAACAGTTCAAAGCTCAGTGTTCAAAGGTGGAGAGGGATACCCAAGCAGGCAGTGCTCCAATGGCAAATGAGAGCTAGAGGCAGCCTGTTTTCCTGCCCTATGCTCCTGCTTAATGGATCCGCTGGTAGTTTGATGTGAGTGGTGACGATTTTTACCTTGCACTCAAACTTATAATGGACCATATTTTAACTTCTAATTGTCAAATTGTTTTAGCAGATTTGGGAGGTGAACACTTACAGGGTCAAACCTGAACTCTCTGCAAATGTGAACTACCAATATGAGTTTCACAGTCCAAATGAGCATTTCCCACACCTCTACCCACTCTGACACCAGAACCCAAGTAGGTGGATTCTGCTTCTACTAAACTGAGAGTTCCCTTAGATCAACCAGGAAAATAATAATAGTAACAACAATTACTAATTTTATTGGTCATTTACTATGTGACACACACTATTCTAAAGGTGTTACAATTTACTTAATCCTCCCAACAACTCTACAAGCTTGTATATCTATTTTATAGATAAGAAAAAAAGAGATAAAGTGATTTGCCAAAGACTGTACAGCTTGTAAGTGGTAGACCTAGGATTTGAATTCACATGGACAGGTCCCTGAGCATTCTTTATCAACCATCGCCATTCACAAGTTTGCCTGCGGTCATAACTGACCTTTATAGGTAATTTCCTTGATCAGTTAGATCAGTCGTGCTTGGACTAAGGGCAAATTTGGTTGAAGAAATTGACTTACTTTGGTACTAACTCCTACAAGGTGAAGCAGTATCCTTTGCAGACCCCAAAGGGATCTAAAAGAAGGAATGTCAAGGAAATTCAAACATCAAGATTGGATAGGGTGAAAATAAGTCGGGGGACAATATTAGGAGAAAGCTACAACTAAATGGGCAGGTCAGTACTCATCCCCGAAACATGGTCTGTGGCAACAAGATTAAGTCATGCCCCACTACCTGGTATGCCAAGGGTACTGAACCTGCTTGCTGTCCTAATCAGAACTGAGTTATAATAAAAATTGGATAAAACTGAACCTGCAAATGGAAGGACTTATGGGATGAGAGGACAGAGGCTGGAAACTAGAATAAACATAAAAGGAAAACTTTTCAGGTCCACGTCCAATTCCAACTTGGGAAAACATCTACTTATAATTTCCCAATTTGAATTAAAGTTCTACTCTCAAGATACCTGATCTACCTTAATGTCTCCTTAATGCAATGTCAATACAAGTTTGTTGATTGATGTCATGTGTAAGACAGAAGGAAGGATTGATTGCATGTCATGTCTCCCTGGCTCCCCAGTGATCCTCTGGGAGAACCACTTCCTCCATTTTGCTCAGAAGCACCTCCCCAAGATTGGAGCTTTAATCTAGAAAACTGCAGATGAACTCACCACCGGGAGCTAGCTGGCTATGTTCCAGCTGGCCCAGCTGAGCTTGACCAGTAGGATACAGTGTGTGGCAAGCCCAAGAAGCAGCAGCCCTGCATAAAACAGCTAATGAGGCATTTTTACTGTTTTAGAGTCACAAAAAAAAGTCTCACATTGATTAAAATTCCTCTTTGTCAAAGTGAGACTGACCAGGAACCCAGAGATAAGAACCTTGGGTATGGGCATCCCTGGCTGGCTTTTTTAACTTACATGGTTGTGAAAGATGGGGGCTTTTTAGTTATTTGCTTTTTCCCCCACATTCAAGGTTTTCAGTCAAAGATTTCTCTGGCTGTCAAGGGAAGACATTGGCAGCAAGAAGGGGAGACTGGCCACCTTTTATTTCCATCAAACTCTAAGGCACTGCTTTCTGCCAAACTGCCCACCCCAGAGGAAAAGATCCTCTTTCTTCTGGTTTTGAACTAGTTCCCTGGCAAGATGGATGTGATTTTCTTAGCATTTCTCTTCCTTCTGCCAAGGAACAGGCTGTTTGGACACATGGTCTCATTTCTACAATCCTTTAACTCCAGGAAACTTGTGCACCAGGGTTGATGTCAGGTCTGTTGGGCCCTATCTGGAATGAAGGTGTAGTCAGCAGGTCACTTCCTCATGCGATATATGTCTAGAGAAAGGCATAAGCTCCATGAAGTTAGGGTCTGTGTTGGTCTCATGCAGCCCTTATTCCTGGCAGTAACACACAATGGGCATGCAATAAATGCAGGGGTTCAATGGCGTCTTTGAAGTGAATTTCTCAGTAAATTTACTTTTGCATAGAACCTAGTGGTGCTAAATGGCAATAAGTGGGATAACGTGGAAGAAAGTGTATCCCATCTTTATTCTTTATTCTGGGTGGCCAGCACTGTAGGTTATAACATCTTTTCTTAAGGTATTTCGTGGGACACTAGACTCAAAAAGTGCTCAGCAAAAAATTGTTTTTGTGATCAAGTAAGCTTGTAAACACTGCACACCAGAATACCCATTCAAGAGTTCCCATGTACATTAACCTATTAAAGAGACTCCTCTCTTTAGTACATTAACCTATTAAAGAGGCTCCTCTTTAGTACATTAGCCCATTAAACTAAAGAGACTCCTGTCTTTAGTACATTAACCTATTAAGGAGGCTCCTCTCCCTCCTCCCACCTTCCACCCTCAAGTAGGCCCCAGTGTCTGTTGTTCTGCTCTTAGTAGCCATGTGTATTCTTGTTTTAGCTACTACTTGTAAGTGAGAACACGAAGTATTTGGTTTTCTGTTTCTGTGTTAGTTTGTTTAGGATAATGGCCTCCAGCTCCATCCATGATGCTGCAAAGGAAATGATCTTATTCGTTTTTATGGCTGCATAGTTTTCCAGTGTATATGTATGACATTTTCTGTATCCAGTCTACTGTTGATGTTAAACCAGAATTTCTTAAACATTTTTTTTACCTCAGAATCTTTACCTTTCACCTATTATTTGCTATCCCATGGAACTAGTGTTCCTCTGAACTCACCTTGGAATTATACTTGGAATCACTGAGTTATACCATGATTAATCCTCTGGCCCCCTCCACCATAGTCTTTAAAGTGGATATTTCAGACCTCCTTCTGAAATCATTTATTGCATAACTCTGATGATCTGTGATTTCCAAATCACCCTACATGAAAATAGGAATAATAAGCTCCCATATGCCTTTCTATGCAGAGAGTTTAGCACTATCTTCTCGCAGAAGAAGAGCTGGCTAAGGGCATCTCTACATCACCCAGAAATCATGCACATTGCCTGGTATGGCACTCAAAGGGGGCTTAGGGACCCGGTGGGAGCAGGACTCAGGCCATCCTTCATGAACACTGCTTCTTCTTGTGACTGCCTGTGATGGCCAGTCATATGTGTCAATTGGCCAGGCGAATGCACCCAGTCATTAAATTAAACACTAAGCTGGGCATAGTGGCCCACACTGTAGTCCCAGCTATTTAGGAAGCCAAAGTGGAAGAATCGCTTGAGCCCAGGAATTTGAATCCAGCCTGGGCAACATAGTGAGACCCTGTTTCTAAAATAAAATAAAATTTAACACGAATCTAGTTGTTACTGTGAGATTCTCATCAATCAGTTCAGCTGGAAGACCTCAAGGGCAAAACTCAGGTTTCCCTGCAGAAGAAGAAATCCCACTTGGGGACAGCAACTTCAGTGCCTGTGGAGAGTCTCCAGTCCCCTGCTGGTTCTGGTCTGTGGGAGAACCTGGCTGACACACTGTCCATTGTGGAGTTCCCTCATCAGCATCCCTGCCAGGCTGGCCATGATTTGCGCGAACACACCTCTCAAATGGAGTCAGGAGCCAGCAGGGATGACGATAGTATCTTCTTCCAAGGCTGGGGAAAGGGTCTGCCTCAGAGCCATGAGGAAGGATCAGAATCTGTAGGTCCAATAAGGCTGAGGAACGGAGGCGGGAGGCACTCTTGCCCTCCACCTTGGAGGAGCTGCAGTTTGTGTCTCTTTTACTGCTTTTGCCCAGTAGTGGGGCTGGGGGTGAATTGCTTACCATGGATGTATATCCATGCCTAGGCGCAGTCTGGTGAATTAATTTCCAGAAAAAAAAATGTTTGCCTTAAGATTTAATTAATTTTCACAGTTTAATAATATCTCAGGGCATTTTTTCTGCATTTAAGATAAAGAGCATAGATTTGTATATATTATGGAAATAAGTGGAATTCTCATTTTGATAAGAAAATGTGAAAGCCCAACCCATTTACCAGCATTGATACGAGGGAGAGATGGGACGTGTTTGCGCACTTAGTGGATGCTCATTTGGCTATATGTAAGGAAGACTTTAATTTTCATAATATGTGTTTAGAACCTTAATATGTGAATGCTAAATGATTCCATGTCTAGGATTTATCCAGATAATGTATATAAAGTTATTACCTAAAAGAGATTTCATCTCAGTTGTGAAAAATTAGAAGCCACTTGAATGTCCAACAGTAAGATATTAGTAAACTACAGTGCATCAATACACAATGGAATACAATAAAAATAGCTATCATTCATTGAATTGCGTGCCAAGCAATCCTATGTATGAGTTCTATAAGAATTTCATACATATTAACTCACTGAATTGTCACAATAACCTTACAAGGTAGACTGTATCATCCTTTTTTCACTAAGCACAAAGTGGCAGGGTGAATTGCCCGAGGTCACACAGTTAGTGAGGGATGGAGCCAGGATTCCAATGTGAACATTTTGGCTCCAGAGTCTACACTCTGAGTCTATGCTGTGCCCCAGTCTCAAGAGCCAACCTATATCGTTTAAAACATCCATATGTTCATTTACATATATATAAAACAGAACAACAAAAAGCGGAAAATTCTATAACATCAGTGATCTTTCTGTTTCCTTTTTTGCTCATCTGTGTTTGCTAAATTTTCTATAATAAACATCTACTATTTTGAAGTTTAAAAATAAAAATATTGAAATTTTTTTTTTTTAAATTAGGAACCAAACTCCTAATTCCCCTGGTCAGAGACTAGAATCAGACTAGTGCAGACTGATATTCGGGGTAGCTCTCAAGCCAATACATTCTAGAAGAATATAAACCTAGGTGGCGTGGAAGGGCTCCCAAAGGGCCCAGGTCCCAGGCCTCTTGTCATACATACCATCCATGAGCCAGCAAATCAATGCACCCTGCAGGGAACAGAGCTAGTCAGACAATATCTTCTGGACCCTTTTTAAGCCAGCTTCCAAAACTTGATTTTTTTCAACCCACCCAAGTTTTATAATTATCAACACTGACCATAAATTTCAGATCTATAACATTTCGAAAACTCAGGAAATAAAATGAGTAATAAATGGGATAATTTGAGACTTCACAGAATACTTTGTGTGACTGCTCTGATCTCCTGCAGATGGTAAATGTATTGAATGATATAAGAAATAATTAGAAATGCAAAGGTTAGAACCATCTGGACCCTTAGAGATAAAATCTACGTATCTTCCTTTGACATACAAAGATGCTAACACTCAGAGAAATTAAATAACTTGCTCTTGGGTATTCAGTCTTTTAAAGGTCAAACCAGAATGAAAAGACAAGTTTTACTTCCTAGTTCAATACTCTCTACATTGAGCCATGCTACTGCAGGGGCTTGGGCTCCGTTGAAAACAGGGAAGGAAGTATCGGTTATGAGAGCAATCGATATTTTATGAAAGTCATTTTCTATTCACTTCTATTACACTAGCAATATATACAAAAGAGAAGCATACAGAGTAAATGGTGAAGGTCCCTAGCCACAAACTACAACTCCCTCCCTCCCCCCACGTGGGGGGCAGTGATTACCACAGTCAATAACTTGCCATTATATATGTATTTAGCGGTGTGCTAGAACCAGCTTGTACAGGTTCTTAAGAGACAACTTAAATTTTCAGGAAAGCTATGAGCTAGCTATTAAAAAGAAAGCCATTATTAAATATTAAATTGCATAAACTTATAATCAAACTACATTAAAAACAAAGATAAGAAGTACTCGAAAAGCATCACGTCCCCACTGCTTTTAATTACATTTTACCTTTATCTGTGTTCTTGGGGCCACTTACGTCTACTGCATCTCTCTGGTGGAAAGCCCAGTGGTGTGTTCCCAGCTTCACAGTCAGTGACTCATGGTGGTAGAATCCACCACATGGGGAGTATTTACACCACAGAAATTGACAAATGCTGCACAGCAAGTCCTTCCCTCCCTTCACCCCAACCAGCCAGTGTTTCAGCATTTACTAGCATATCATGATAGACTTTTTTTTTTTTTTTTTTCTTTGAGATGCAGCCTTGCTCTGTCACCCAGGCTGGAGTGCAATGGCACAATCTTAGCTCACTACCACCTCCGTCTCCCAGGTTCAAGCGATTCTCCTGCCTCAGCCTCCTGAGTAGCTGGGATTACAGGTGCGTGCCACCATGCCCAAATAATTTTTGTATTTTTTTAGTAGAGACAGAGTTTCACCATGTTGGTCAAACTGGTCTCGAACTCCTGACCTCGTGATCCGCCCACCTCAGCCTCCCAAAGTGCTGGGATTACAGGCGTGAGCCACCGTGCCTGGCCAACAGACACATTTTTTTCAAGTACCTTTTTCCTTACATCAATAGACTATTGAAAACTTTATTTAAAGTTGGTTAAATGCATTTCTTTCCATTTGTAGAAATAAAGAAAAAGCACTTGCTAAAACAAGTGAAATATCTTTGCCATCAGCCAGTTTTTTAAACTACTACAGTCATGCACCACATGACATTTTGGTCAAGACAGGCCACATAAACAAAGCGGTCCCGTAAGATTATAATATTGTATTTTTATTGTGCCTTTTTTATGTTTAGACACGTTTAAATAAACAGATACTTATCATTGTTTACTGGTGCCTACAATAGTCAGTACATAACCTGATGTACAGGTTTGCAGCCTAGGAGGACTAGCCCATGTATCCTAGGTGTGTAGTAGGTTATGTCATCTAGGTTTGTGTGAGTACACTGTATGTTGGCACAACAACGAAATCACCTACCCATCATTTCTCAAAATGTATCCCCCATTGTTAAGTGATGCATGACTGCATTTGTCTTCTCTCCCTCAATGCCCTCCCTGTTCCCTTGATAATCTAGCCTTCTATTTTAACTAAATCCCAGTTCCTTTGAACTTTCTTCTTTGAGTACATTCTACCTCCCCTCTTCAATTCCCCACACCTTTCAAACCTTCTTAGAGAGGGAAAGATGGTAAAGGTGCAGTTTTTTGAAGGTAATTAATTAGCAGGCAACCAAACAAGAATGGCTGGATTTGCTTTGCCGCAGTAAGCACTAGATCCTGCTAGCTGCTACTTCACCACTTCTGGGCTCCTGGGTGTCAGAGGGGGAGTGATATACTTAGTCCCTTTTGTTTACACACCAAAAGATTAGGTTTCCTTACATTCCTAAGCAATTTCAGAAGATTAACTTTTAGATAGGAAACTTCATAGTCTGAGCAGGCTGAGAAAAGAAAAAAGAAAAAAAAAATGTCACCCTCAAGCAGTTCCATCAAGGGATGAAATTTTAAATCACATCATGTCTCACACCCATTTCTTAGTGCAAAATAAATCACTTGAACAGAGTGCAAGCCAATTTTTACTTTAAAAATGTTGTGTCCTAAGGCTGTCTTCTTGAACTTCAAAAGCACACTTTGTAATTACTCTACCTATCAAAGGAAACTCAACATTTCACCTCCAATCTTCTTCAGCTTGTGTTATCATTTTTAATTGTTAATAAACCACATTAATTTTAAACTGATTATTCTGTTTGGGAATTCAATGTTTTTGAAGAGAATACACTGAATTATATATAAATCAACTTGTTTATGTACACTTCCTAAATATACTTGTTTACATAAGCTAAAGTTAAGTGGGGCTTTTTCTCGCTACCTGTCATTGGTTTTATTTTTAGTAATTTCTGTCATTTTGGAGACTCACAACATTTCATGTCTCTTGTTTTTTAAAGGAACAGTTTTCTGGAAACTATTTTTATCTCTGAATTTAAAATGCCAGAGATTTTTTCCACGTTTGTGCCCAACACTGGTATCATTTAATTGTGAGTTGTGAGTCTTCCTGGGACTTTTTTTCTCTTAAGATAAGTAGAAATAGAGAGGCCAGAAATAAGGCCGCACACCTACAACCACCTGATATTCAACAAAGATGACCAACACAAGCAATGGGAGAGGACTCCCTATTCAATAAATGGTTCTGGGATAACTGGTCAGCCATATGCAGAAGACTGAAGCTAAACCCCTTTTCCTTAGACTATATACAAAAAGCAACTCAAGATGGATTAAAGACTTAAATGTAAAACCCAAAACTCTAAAAGCGCTGGAAGAAAATCTAGGCAATACCATCCTGGACGTAGGAATGCACAAAGATTTCATGACAAAGACACTAAAAGCAATTTCAACGAAAGCAAAAACTGACAAGTGGGATCTAATTAAGAGCTTCTACACAGCAAAAGAAACTATCAACAGAGTAAACAGACAACCTACAGAATGGGAGAAAATATTTGCAAAGCATGCACCTGACAAAAGTCTAATATCCAGCATCTATAAGGAACTTAAACAAATTTACAAGAGAAAAACAAACAACCCCATTAAAAAGTGGGCAGAAGACATGAACAGATGCTTTTCAAAAGATGAAATACATGTGGCCAACAAGCATATGAAGAAAGCTCAATATCATTGATCATTAGAGAAATGCAAATCAAAAGTATGAGACAGCATCTCATACCAGTCAGAAAGGCTAGTATTAAAAAGTCAAAAAAATTGGCTGGGAGTGGTGGCTTATGCCTGTAATCCCAGTTCTTTGGGAGGCTGAGGCGGGCAGATCACTTGAGGTCAGGAGTTCGAGACCAGCCTGGCCAACATGGTGAAACCTGTCTCTACTAAAAATCTAAAAATTAGCCAGGCATGGTGGTGCACGCCTGTAATCCTAGCACTTTGGGAGGCTGAGGTGGGCAGATCATCTGAGGTCAGGAGTTTGAGACAAGCCTGGCCAACATGGTGAAACCCCATTTCTACTAAAAAAATCAAAATAAAAAAAAAAAAAAAAAAAAAAAAGGTCAAAATATAACAGCGGCTGGCAAGGTTGTGGAGAAAAGGCAACACTTATACACTGTTGGTGGGACTATAAATTAGTTCAACAATGTGGAAAGCAGTATGGTGATTCCTCAGAGAGCTAAAAATAGAACTGCCATTCAACCCAGCAATCTCATTACTAGATATATACCCAGAGGAATATAGAGCATTCTACCATAAAGTCAAATGACACAAATGTTCATTGCAACACTGTTCACAACAGCAAAGACCTGGAATCAATCTAAATGCCCATCAATGACAGATGGATAAAGAAAATATGGTACATGTACACCATGGAATACTATGCAGCCACAAAAAAGAACAAGATCATGTCTTTTGCAGGAACATGGATGGAACTGCAAACTAACAAAAGAACAGAAAATCAAATACATGTTCTTACTTATAAGTGGGAGCTAAATGTTGAAAACTTACAAACAAAGAGAAGGAAACAACAGACACTGGGGTCTACTTGAGGGTGGAGAGTGGGAGGAGGGAGAGGAGCAGAAAAGTAACTATTGGGTACTGGGCTAAATTCCTGGGTGATGAAATAATCTGTATAACAAACCCCCGTGCCATGACTTTACCTAGGTAACAAACCTTCACATGTACCCCCAAACCTAAAATAAAAGTTAAAAAGGCTGTGAGCAGTGGCTCATACCTGTAATCCCAGCACATTGGGAGGATGAGGTGGGAGGATCACGAGGTCAGGAGATCGAGACCATCCTGGTTAACACAGTAAAACCCCGTCTCTACTAAAAATACAAAAAATTAGCCACGTGCGGTGGCAGACGCCTGTAGTCCCAGCTACTTGGGAGGCTGAGGCAACAGAATGACATGAACCCGGGAGGTGGAGCGTGCAGTGAGCCATAATCACGCCACTGCACTCCAGCCTGGGCAACAGAGCAAGACTCCGTCTCAAAAAAAAAAAAAAAATAGTTAAAAAAACAGAGAGAGGGAGAGGGCTAAAAAAATAATTTACTAAACTCAGACCATAGTACCAACCTGTATAATTCATTCAGATTTGTTTAGATCTTTATTTTTTTTAACAAGTTTTTCCCAATCAGAATTTAACTAGATAAATGCTTTTTGTTATCAACCTCCCTGCCACTGTCAGCATGGATTATGTCTATTGAACAAATGCAATTATTTAAAAACGGTATTTTTTCAGTCAGTCAATTTTCTCTCGTAGTAACAAACAAAATGTCCTTGAGATAGAAACATCATGCTTGTTTCCACTTTGCCACCAAGCTCAGAATTCAGGAGCTGAGAAAGTTCCTGCCTGAATAAAAAATTCTCAGAATACATTCTTACTGTGTCCATGTGCTGCATCCTCCACCTGAAGGGCACTCCCTCTCCCCTGCCCAGTAAGATCATGTTTCAGTGCCCTCCCTAGCCTCCTGGATAAAAGTGATATGCCTTCCTCGGGCTCCCACTTGGAGCACTATCACTACCACCACCACCATCATCATCCTCTATCTAGGGCTTACTGTGATGCCAGGCACTGTTTTATGTGTATTAATTCAAGTAACCCTCACCACAACCTTATTTGTTAAGTGCCACAATTATTCCCATTTTATAGATATGGACACTGAGGCACAGAGAAGTTAGTGCTGAAGGTCTTTCAGCTGGTAAGTGACAGAGCAGGCCAACAGGGGCTATGCACACAAGCACCCTATCATTAAATTGCTTAGTTACCTACATAGTTGTCTCTCCACTGGACTACACATTCCCAGAGAGCAGGCCCATCTCTTATTTATTCTTACATCACCCAGAGTGCCCACCACAGTAACTGGTAAATCATTAACTGTTTATGGAATGAATGAATGGCTTTCCTGGCCTTTCCAGTGTGAACTGAAAGATATTGTCATAGAAAGACAGCCTGTGATGGCATCGGGGAAAGAGCACACCAACCTGGTGGCCCTGGAGTGTACATGGCCTGAAGCTAAGATCTGTCCATGCTGGACTATACAAGGTGACCAACATAGCTGACCATTTCAGTCAAGTAAACACTGATCAAGTATCATCTCTCCTAGAAAGTGACAGTAAGTAAGGGGCCACAGATGATGCCTGACATAACATAATTCAGTGATTGAGGTTGGTATAAGCTAGCAGGGCTTATCTTGGGTTGTAGTAACGTGGTGAAGTTTGGAATTAGCCTATTTTTCTAATTCTTTAAGTGCTCCACTAGAAAAATGGTTGAACCTTATTCAATTATTTATATATACTCTGTCTTTTCCCAAAAACTATATATATATATATAACTATATATATACTCAGCAGATTTATAAACTGGAAGTGGGAAACTATAAAGCAAAAATAGAGACCAAAAATGAAGCCTAGAATGAAACTAATACAAAAACATGTGCATGATAGAAACATTATATAGTTACTGTGGCTGGGGCAAAAGATTGAAATTATATATATAGTACTTAATCACATATTCACAAAAATTCTTCTTGTATCTTCTAAGTGGCCATTTCCTATAGCTAATGCCCTTAGGTCCAGGTTGCAGATGAGGAGCTTGAGGCTCAAAGAGATCAAGAAACTTGGTTGAGTTCACCCACTAATAAGTGTGACTGGAACCGAGACTGAACTCCTCAGAGGTAAGGAACTAATTCTAAAACCTGCTGCCTGAGAGGTCTCACAACTCAGCTGTGCCTAACCCATCTTTTCCAAATGGGAGAAAACAACCAAACATAATTTCAGTAAAATATTTATTTGTTCCTTGAACCTACAATTATTACCGTGTAATAATAAGCACTGCAGCTATATGAAATCTAAGTCTGATTCCAGAACTAGTGTTTTGTGGAGCCTAATGGTGCCTCTTCCTGCATTCCTGTTGACATACGTCACATTTTCTACCTACCCTCCTCTCAGCTTAGGCATAGACGATTTTCCTCAACCAGCTTTCTGGGTTAAAAGCAGAAACTTAAGATCTGAGTTAAGATCAAAACCTCCACTCCCTTTACTGTAAGTCCCTTGGGGCTTCCTGAGCCATCCTGGGGAGGGCTGCTGTGGAGGGGCATGGTCCCAGACAGACTGCTGCTCACTCTGCACAGGGCATGAGGAAACATGCAGACCAGTGGCCAGACATCCAGAACCCTGATGCTGCCTCCCTACTTCTAGTTAGGTTGGAACCAAAATATGAACCAGAAGGAATGCAGACATAGATGCTGAAAAAATGTAAAAAGCCAGCAAAAGAAAAGTTTGATAATGATGAAGAAAGACTACTCACAGTAGTTTATGGGACAGGTAATTTATGGGACAGTTGTTTCCTAAGAAGGGCCTGTATCTCACCGGCCTCAGTGAACTCTGAGTCTCCTCTCTTTCTGTCCCCTCCATCCTCAGCACTCCCTCCCATCCCCCACTGCCACCATCTGCCTAAGGACCATTCCTCAGCTGAGCAGTCCTAAGAAAGGTGATGCAGACACTGTCTGCCCAGAATGTGTCTGTGCTTCTGCCGCTGTTGTCAACATCTACAGTAGGCCCCACTGCGGGGCATTCCAGTCAACACAGTGAACACATAATACTATCCACTTAGACATGGGATTAGTGCTAGCCAGACACACTGAGGAACGAAAATTCCTTAACCACCTGCTGACTTATTGTGTGAAGGAGAGGCCCAGCTGATGTGCTAGCAATCTTCCCTGAACAATAAAATCATATAGTGCTTTCCATTTAGAGATAGAATTACCACTAATGGGATTCTGCCAACGACACAAACACCTTTACTGCCCCATCTTTCCTGATTTTCCTAACGTGGCCTGTTTCTGGCTGTGATAATGTACCAGCATGCACAACATAAATACTTCTCTTCAGAAAATTAACCACAATTCTGGGGGAGAAAACCCCAATATCATTGTGAGACTATCTGGACTCCAGTTACTTTATCCATAAAACCATCCATAATCAACAGACTGGGTTTGTTCTTTAAATGTTTGTGGAGGTACATGAAATAAAATCCAAAGATACCTCAAAAAATAAAAGGGATTTTAGGAAATAGTTTAACTATCTTAGCAAAATACTTTGACAAAACTACCACAAAATAGCAGACAATGCATTTACTGGAACAAGCTTTGGAGAAAATGTCCTAATCTTCATTTTACAAATAAAGAAATTGAAGCCCAAAGAAGTTAAATGAGTGTCCTAAGGCCGTAGTACAAGTTAGTGTTAGGACAAGAAACTATATGAGCAACACAGGCAGCAGGAGAAGAAAAACAGTAAAAGAAAACAGCTTTGAGAATCCAAGACTACGGGGATTAGGCAAATCGGAGACATATACACCCTCTGATCACGACTGACCCCACATGATTCCTTTAAGCCCCACTGCAATGCCCACTGCCCACACCGCTGCTATCCATCCTGGAGTAGATGCCATTTTACAGCAGAGGACAGTGATGTCACAGATGATAAAAAACAGTGGAGGACAGAAGTCATTTGAGCCCCTTCCTATCCTTACTGGGCTCACCTTGCACCTCCAGCAGTACTTTATTTATCTATATTTATATAGGCACCTTCCCCCCAAAAAAAACTTGTTGCAAAAAAATTTAAGACACTTATTTTTTAAGGTTTAAGCAGCAGAAGTATATGACCTTCAAAGTTTTTTGTTTTTTGTTTTTTTTAAAAGTGCTGCTATGAAAAATGAGTTCAGAACATCTTCATCTTCTCACAAGTGGTTAGCTAAAATACCCTCTTCAAGTTGCTTACAAAAATAAACTAAAGGCGAATTGGCAAGAAGACTGCAGTCGATATTATTGAGTTCCGGGGTTCTTTAAAAAATCAATGTTATCACTTAAGAACTGGCTTCCTATTGTCTACCACCTGGTACTTGTAGATTGAAGTAACAATTGGTCCTTGGTGACAGTGCTCAATAAAGAAAACACATCAGCCTTTAAGGATTCTCATGGAGGCTGAAGACCAAGGTGAGAGACCTTAATGGAGACTCAAACGCTGTTTGGATCTGAATTTATTCACTGTTGACTCGTTTACAGACTCTTTTTTTCTCAACTCGTTTGTGATGTTTAATAATACATGAAGGTAGGTTTTACCATATAAACTAATCACCACTGCCAACTGCATCAAACATAACGGTTGAACTGCGAATCTTTGCAAAGATGGAGAGTGTTCAGAGCCTGGATGTGCAAATCAGCATCTAATACCGCATGTTACAAGTAACTGAACACATCTGGGACAAGAAACCCACTGCTGCTTAAAATATCTACTCTATTCTCTAGCACATCCCTGGTGCAATTAAAGAACCTAGTGCACAATTAAAATTCAGGTCAGCACACAGCAACAATGGCACTCTTTGATGTGAGGTCAGCTTTGGTCATTCTCATATACTCATTAAACAGGTTAATCAACTTAGTGCAGAATATAGGATAGGAGTAACCAAACATCTATTTAATTACCATTACCCGGAGAGTTTTGGCAGAAAGAATCTGTTTTATGTGTTTGACATAGCAAGTGCAGTTGCCTTGTCAGTGCATGCTGGAGCTAAAGGTGCTATTTCTGGAATTATGTGACTTTTTCAGGTTATGAAATTTAGATATTAGACAAGTATTTGTGTATTATAGTTAATTATTAATTAAAATAGAAAAATAGATGGTCTGGTGGGTGGCCTTCCCTTTCTCTCCTATACAGTTCTCTTTCTTGGTTAAAGTAACAAACCATGAGTCAAATTTGTAGATTCTGTCTTATGCTCATTATATTGCTTGCCATCCTTCGGTCAAGATGATGCTGATGTGAAACATTCAATTCAGATGAGTAAACTTGATTCATGTTCTCCTAATGTGCTTTGTTCAGTATACAAAAGGAAGAACAGCTAACATGGACTTTTAGTGCCTATTGCAAATGTTTTAGTAGAACGACCCGGACTTTAAGGTCAAATAGATGTGGATTTAAATCTAGCTCCCTGATCTTCACATGCTCATTTGTGAAATAAATACAAGTACTATTTTGCAGAGTTGTTGTGAAGATACAATAAAATAATGTATCTAAAGTGTTTAGTACAGTGCTTGGAACATGGTAGAACTTAATGGCAACTATTTTTATCATTAAGAAAATGCTTTCCTAACCATTTCCTCATGCTTGTAGTCCTAGCACTTTGGGAGGCCAGCGCAGATGGATCACTTGAGGTCTGGAGTTTGAGACCAGCCTGGCCAACATAGTGAAACCCCATCTCTACTAAAAATACAAAAATTCGCTGGGCATGGTGGTGTGCACCTGTAATCCCAGCTATTTGGGAGGCTGACTCAGGAGAGACGCTTGAATCCAAGAGGCGGAGATTGCAGTGAGCCAAGATTGTGCCACTGCACTCCAGCCTGGGTGACAGAACGAGAGACTCTGACTCAAAAAAAAAAAAAAGAAAAAAAGAAAAAGAAAATACTTTCCCTAAGTAACTGAGAAATCCATAACGTCATTAATCAGAGTGCAATTTTACCTTCCTCCCTAAAAACTATATTCAGTACTCCTAATACAAGTCATTGTTTTTTAAGGATGAAACTGAATATATGACATTGTAAAATTAAACAATGAACCACCCTCACTAGACTTTTTAATAACAAGGTCTAAATGACCTCAAGAAAGAAAGCATAGTAAATGCTTCTTGTTTCATGCTCAGGTAAGATAGAGGGAAGTCCCATTTTGGGGAGTGGGGAGTGGCATGAATACACTCAAGATTGAAATTCACAAGTAGCCCAAATAATCCTGGAATATTCCATAGAAAAGGACACTTGATTCTCAGTATTTGTGGTAGGCATGTTCTATAAAGTTACTGCAAACACTAAATTAGCAAATCCTGAGCCATTGTCCTAGAGGACATACCAGGTTAGGGTCCTTCAAGCCTCTGGTCACAACATTTTCATAATCGAGATGTAACCTTGTTTTATATGTGTTTCTGTTTAAAGAAACCTTCTTTAATATACATTGTTGATACATTAACATTGAACTTAGAGCCAACAGCACTATAACTCATGCCTGAACAAAGCTTATCAAACACACATTTTTTTTCTCTGTAAGGCACATCAAAGACTTTTTGAGCATAGGAACACTAAACAACACTTCAGCACTGTGCTTGAAGGGCATCTTAAACAGCAAAATCACCAACAAGAGCACAAAAATGCAAAAAAACAAAAAACAAAAAAAAAACATGGCATTAAATTGATCTCAGAAAGGACAGTTGACAATATGAGAACTGAAACAAGACGGCAGAACATTGCCTGGTTCAGCCTCAGCTGGGAAACTTGTGCACTGCGCAGCTCAGTTTTTCACTGTTTGTTGCAGGTCTGTGAATGAGTGTGAAAGCACAGCAAATATTGATTTGGGGGTTACAAATTAATTTCAATGAGTAGGTGGATTCACAAAGGTGTAATCTGCAAATAATCAGGATCTACTGAAAACTGACATATCACCTCTTACTAAGTCCAACATAGCAAGTCTTTTCTTCAGTATTTTAAGGAATACAGTTTCCTTAGATAAGCACCAGATGAAGTAGTTGACTAGCATTTAGGAACTGCATTGTGCAAAAAACATGAGACCAAAACTAAACACTAGAACAAAATTTTAGAGAGTCTCAGAATGAGAAGATCCTAACTCTATAAGAAGCAAGAGTAAACTGAGACCAACTGAAGGATGAATAAATTCAGATCTCCCATCTCAACATGTATTATGAAATAGTCAATTAAAAAATAACAAAATATGACAGCTAGTAATTATGTTATGCTTGTAAATACCAGGCACAGTTCTAAGTTTAACTTATTGATTAAATATAGATCAATATAGTAACTTACTATTTTTACTATTATGATCTGAGTTGTTGTTTCCATCTACTTTTTCTTTAGAAATGTCAGTTTTGGAGCCTGAGGAAGGAAGCTATTAGGCTGGTCAGGAAAAGTGAAGTGTACTGGCAGGAAGACTAGATACTACTGAGTTTCTAGAAGTGCCGTCACCTCACACCTTACATACGGGCACTTACTGGTTCATGCAGAAAGCAACAACTACTGAGTTCAACATGGTCACCATGTGGAATCTTCTTCAAAGACAGACAATTCTTAGGATGATAAAATGTTAGACCTGGATGGGAGCCTGAAAGTCACCTAATTGAACACCTTCTTTTGGGGGAAGAAAATTGAAGCTCAAGATGTTATGTAACAGAGCTAAGTAATAACATGTATATAAATTGATCAGTTAGAAAAATTACATGATCTTATCAATAAATGTTGAAAGTAATTTTATGAAACCCAAAGGCTGGGCATGGTGGCTCACTCCTGTAACCCCAGTATTTTGGGAGATCTGCCAAGGCAGGTGAATCACTTGAGGTCAGGAGTTCAAGACAAGCCTGACCAACATGGTGAAACCCCATCTCTACTAAAACTGCAAAATTAGCCGGGCATGGTGGTGGGTGCCTGTAATCCCTGCTACTCGGGAGGCTGAGGCTGGAGAATCGCTTGAACCCAAGAGGCAGAGGTTGCAGTGAGCAGAGATGGTGCCACTACACTTCAGCCTGGGTGACAAAGCAAGAAAAATTAAAAAGAAATGAGAATGGGTGCTTGCCCTATCACAATAAAAATATATTATAAAACCACATTACTTTTAAAACGTGACAAAAGGATCAACAGACCACTGGAGTGGCACACATAGCCAACAAATAGAATATAGTGTTTGCATGTACATATGGGTATACACACACACATAATATTGGGAAAATTGGTTAGGAATTAGTGAAAAAAATCACCTATAGCATCACTTGACATTATTCACCAAAATAAGTTATAGACAGAATAGAGTTAAATATTTTTATGAACTAGAAAAAACAAATAAAATATAGGTTGACATTTATTAGACCTCTGTTTAAGAAGGGAATTGTAACTTTGATATATTGGAAGGAATTACAAAAGAAAATATCTACTATGTAAAAGTTCTAATCTTTTGTTTTAAAAAATGACCAAAAGTTAAAGTAAACAAAATGAGAAATATATTTTGGCAGAGTCTGATGGTTGTCTACCTAGCATGGTTCTCTCCTTTTTACTTTACTAACAGAACCCGCCCCAAATCTTTTTTTTTTTTTAGACAGAGTCTTACTCTATCACCCAGGTTGGAGTGCAGTGGTGCTATCTCAGCTCACTGCAACCTCCGCCTCCCAGATTCAAGTGAGTCTCCTGTCTCAGCCTCCCAAGTAGCTGAGATTACAGGCACACGCCACCACACCCAGCTGATTTTTGTAGTTTTAGTAAAGATGGGGTTTCACCATGTTGGCCAGGCTGATTGTGAACTCATGACCTCAAGTGGTCCACCCGCCTCGGCCTCCCAGAGCGCTGGGATTACAGGCATAAACCACAGCACCTGGCCAGACCCACAGTTTTGTAAAAGTGGCAATGTATCCAATCAGAAATCCCGTTTTAGACATCTTTGCAGCTAGAAGAGGTGGCTATATGATAAGTCTGCATCAAAAAACTGTATTGGAGCTTGCTAAGTAGGGCATCCAGAGAAGCTTTATTATAATAAAAGAGACAAACTGCAGCAAAGTCATGGTACTCCACCCAGACGGCCTCCAACTCTCTACCTGCTCAGTGAGCTCACTCTCTTATTTCTCTGAGTTGTATCCCTAACAACAGGCACCTGTCACTTTCTTCAGATCACTACTTTGGGCTGTTACAGCTTCTTTGCCTGGATGTCTGAAGGGCCTGGATGGTCAATCCCCACCACTGCAACCACCACTAGTCCTCTCCCATCAACTGGAGCAGGAGTCTGTATACTGAGCTACTTTGCTTCAAACTGACACAAACTCTAGTGTAATTTACGCTCAGGATTCCTCTTGAGACTGGGCTGAAGCTGGTCCTTGACCCAAAATCACTCTTGCTTGGCTTTCTCTTCTCTGTGCTGCCTTCTTTATTCCATTTACAGATTTCTCCTGGAAACACTTCCTTAGTAAATCACTAGCATATGAATGGGTGAGGGGCTGCCTCTAGAGAATCTGACCTAGGACGTATACTCAGCTGACATGCTCTTCCATCTGTGACTCCTCTACCCTTTACACGGCCACTTTTTTTCTTTCCTGGAGCATGGATGAAATGCCTAGATACTCAACAGCCATCTGGCAACCATGAGGCAATAAGCACAGAGTCAAAGCCTCATACGCTAAGGATGGTATAGCAGAAAGATGGAAAGAGACTGGATACTTGATGATATAATTAAGTTGTCACGCTAACCCTAACCTTCTTTTTTGTTTATTTTTCTCTTTGTGATCCTCTCCACCACTCCCCCAGACTTCTTTTTATGTAAGACAAGTAAACACTTCACTTGTTTATATGCCTGGTATAGGAGGCAAAATAATGTCCCCACCCCTTCCCTACCAGGGATATCTACATCCTAATCCCCTGAACCCGTGTCTATGTTATGTTACATGGCAAAGAGGAATTAAGGTTGCAGATGGAATTAGGGTTGCTACTCAGCTAATTTTAAAATAGGAAGATTATTCTGGATTATCCAGGTAGGCTCAATGTAATTTAAAAATGTCTATAAAAGTAGAATGGTTCAGTGGCTCATGCCCGTAATCACAGTGCTTTGGGAGGCCAAGGTGCAAGGATCACTTGAGGCCAGTAGTTCCAGACCAGCCTGGGCAACATAGTGAGACCCTTGTTGCTACAAAAAAATAAAAACAATTAGCCAAGTGTGGTGGTGTGCACCTGTAGTCTTGCTGCTTGGGAAGCTGAGACATAAGGATTGTTTGAGTCCAGAAGGTTGAGGCTGCAGTGACCTATGATTGCGCCACTGCACTCTTGCCTGGGCAACAAAGTGAGACACTGGCTTTAAAAAAAAAGGGGGGAAGAGGGAGGCAAGAGAGAGATCAGATAAGGAGATGTGATAACAAAAGCAAAGGTGGGAGTGCAAATGTGCAAACGACTCAGCCTGTCATTGCTGGTTTTGAAAACGGAGAAGAGGATTGTGAGCCAGGGAATACAGGCAGCCTCTAGAGACTGGACAAGGCAGGGAAACAGATGCTCCCTTGGAGCCCCCGGAAGGAAGCACAGCCTTGAAGACACTTCCATTTTGGCCCAATGAGATGCGTTTTGGCCCCTTGACCTCCAGAACTGTAAGATGATAAATTTGTTTGGTTTAAGCCATCAAATGTGTGATCATTTGTTACACAGCAATGGAAAAATAATGCACCTAGTTTTCTGTTACTTGCAGCCTAATACAGCTCTAAATGATATTTTTAAACTAAAAAAATGGATTATTTTTATATATAAAAAGCTTATGCAAATCAATAAAAAGCACTAAGTCCAATAAATTGATGGTCAAATAGCACATGTAAAACAAACAAAGAAGGTGCTGAGAAGCAACATGGAAATAGGTTTTTCACAAAAATACATAAAGCATTTTTAAATACCAAGAGAAAAAAAATCACTGTTACTACATGAAGAAGTAAGGCAAAATTTATATTTTATGTTTCCAATTATGTTATAAGAAAATAGCATTAAAAAAAGACTGAAAAGGGAGATTTTACATGGTGAGATTTGGGGTGCTTTTTCCCTCTATTACTTTTTTGCATAGGTCATATCTAAATGGCTAATTCCCTCACTTTATTCAGACCTCTTTAATAGGAAATAGAAAATAAGCTTTGCCTTAAAAAACAATCACAATACAGTATGATATTTATAATAATACATGGAAGGTAAAGTCATGTGCTTGCACAAAGGAGGGAGAGGCTTTGCCTAGGAACCAGGAGGACTTCACAGAGGTGCAGGCAATTGGGTGAGGTCTTATCCAGGCCAACAAAGGAAGGAGGGCATTCCAGGTAGAGACGCGCCCGTGCACAAGCTCCAGGGTGTTGTATGGTCTGCGAACAGTCCATGATGGCTGTAATATAGAGTAGGAAAGAGAGGGCAGTGGAAGATTGGTTATGGTGAGGTAGAGGCCAGACCTGAAAGAGTTTGACCTTTATACCATAAAGAAGTAACTTTTTTCAGGAAAGAGCCGTGATCAGATTTGTATTTTATAAAGATGTTCCTGCCATAGTGTGAGGATAGACAGGGGACCAGAGTCAGTGAGATAAATTAGCTTTACTGCAATTGTCCAGGCAAGAGGTCTGAACTGAAGCATGAACAAGGGAGATGGAAAGAAAGAATAAATTCAACAAATAGTTGAAAAGAAGAGTCTATGAGTCAAGGGGATGAGTTAGAGGAAGTGGTGAGCCTGACTCTCAGTATTTATTAAACATCTTTCTACCAAATTTTTCTTAGGTTTTTAAGTGAGAGGCAACATATGTAACATTGCAGACAGCCATGCAAATAATGCACAGTATTTACAGCTCAATGAATTATCACAAGTGAACACATTCATGTATTCCCCATGCATCCAATCACTTCTTGGACTACTGGAGCCTCAAAAGAAGTGACAACCGCTTGCTAAGGCCAGAAACCAGAATGTCACCTTTCATTCCTTTCTACCTCTCATATCATACATCTCAGCCATCAGCAAGTGCTGTCAGCTCTATCCTCAAAATATGTACAGAATTCGACCTGTTCTCACCATCCCTACTGCTACTACCCTACTCCAAACTCATTTCTAACTTGGACTCTTGCCATAACCTCCTGAGTGTTCTCCCTTTCTTTTTAATCTTGCTCCCCTTCAATCTGTTCTCCACACAGTTGCTGGGGTGGTCCTTTCAACATGGGAATTGTATCATGCTACTCCCTGTAGTGAATTGCCATAATGGCTGTAGTTCTTCACCTCTCCCTGTATTGGTGCCCTTTGCCATGTAACTTTGCAGTAATCTGCCCTGCCTCTTTGACAATAGGTTCAGCCATGTGATGGCTTAGTAGTAGACACAATGCAAGCAGAAGCTTGAACAGGATTCAGGCAATATGGCTTTATCTTTTGCAAACTTGTGTCATACACTATGCTTCTCCCACCTTAGGTGTGAATTCAAGTCTCATGAGATGCATCTGATTGGTCCAGCCTAATTCACATCCAGAACTCCAGCTGCAAGGGTGTCTATAAACCATGGGCTCTGCAACGCAAGAAGGAGCACTAGAATAAAGTTGCCATGAATGGGGAATGATCCAACTCATAGTAGCCACCACCTCTCTCCTGCTTCAATGTGCCTGTCTGGATTGCCTTGCATAGTCTTGCCCCTGTCCCTGCCATTATCCCCAGGATCCACCTACTCTACTCTCTGGATCTCAGAGTCCTGGCCAGGGTCCCAGGACCCACAGAAGATCTCGTCTTTCCCATGGGCCCTTCCCTGCCCACAATGGCCCATGTTGGTCTCTGCCCCACCCTGCATAGTGTCTTTTAGTAATCTCCTCCCACACTCCACAGCTGGCATCAGATAAAAAGGGATCTCCAGCCTCTCTCACTATGCAGCTGTCCCCGCTTCCTTCTCACTGCACTCAAGACTCGACCCAGCTGCCCATTCTATCTCCACCTCGCCCTGGACCCTAACCACTTAGCATCATCTTTTGGCTAAATTTGAATCCCACAGAGCCATAGTTTACATCAAATCTCTTCCTCTTTGGAGTTTTTTTTCTCACTGTGTCTTTTATTTGGAAGCAGGACCATCTTATCCATTAGGCAGTAGTAGCGTAGTGCCTAGAGGTCCACAAAAATGTTTAATTTGTTTTAAAATGAGAATTTAAAAACAGAAAATAAGAATAACAAATCCAGCCTGGATTATATTCTTTTTTGAATACATTTATAGGATATATTTTTAAATTTTTCTTTGATAAAGAAAAGGGCCCACAAAAGCAAAAGTGCCTAAGGCAAACAAAAATAATAATATAATCTTGGTTGTCTCTTAATATGTTGTCATCTTTTGTAGGTGTATGTACGCTTCAACTTCATACTATAAACACTGCCCAGGCTGGAGTACAGTTGTGCAATCATGGCTCACTGCAGCTTCAACCTCCCAGGCTCAAGCCATCTACCCACCTTAGCCTCCCAAAGTAACTGGAGCTACAAGTGAGAGCCACCATGTTCCACTAAATTTTTTTTTCTTTTTTTTTTTTTGAGACTGAGTCTCCCTCTGTCACCCAGGCTGGAGTGCAGTGGCGCGATCTTGGCTCACTGCAAGCTCTGCCTCCCTGGTTCATGCTATTTTCTTGCCTCAGCCTCCCGAGTAGCTGGGACTACAGGCACCCGCCACCATGCCTGGCTACCTTTTTGTATTTTCAGTAGAGACAGGTTCTGACAGGATGGTCTTGATCTCCTGACCTCGTGATCCGCCCGCCTCGGCCTTCCAAAGTGCTGGGATTACAGGTGTGAGCCACCGCACCCGGCTAAATTTTTTTTATTTTTTGTAGAGACAGGGTCTACCTATGTTGCCCAGAGCTCCATTTCTCCCTAGCACTCCTCAGTTGAGCACACAGGCTGCTTGGCCTTGGATCAGTCCAACCTGGCTACACGAATCCTACATATTCTTACTCACAGGTCTTTGGTGCAACATAGCACTTTGTGCCTTACCATGCTGAATGTCTGCAGATTGAGGAGAGAATTTGTCAGCATCCCCATGCGTGGAGTGATAAAAGAAGCATCTCCAATGGTTGGGGGATTACTACAACAGTCAACTAATGGCTTTCCAAATCCAGTTTTGCCTCCACTTCACAACATTGTCCACTAAGCAGTGGGAGATCTTTTTGACGGTGTGTACCAGATGGCATCACTTCCATGATCATCCCTTTAAAGGTTTCTCTTTGGAGGTGAAGTACAAACTCACAGTGGCCTACTGGGTCCTCCACCCTCCACCCCTGCCAGCTTCTCCAGTGTCTCTTTCCCACCGTCTCCCACTCCCAGCTCCACACTCCAGACCTAACCTGAGCGTTCAGTTCCCCAAGCAACAACTTCTCTTTATTTCACAGACCTCCTACCTGCCTTCCCCTGGGCTTTCCTCCGTGGAGGTCAATTTTCTGTTTTCTCTTCACTTGGCTACTTTTCAGTCCTCTGCTGGGAAGTGACTCTGACCCCAAAACTGGATTAGATTCCCCCGCTTTGCTTCCTCAACAGCACCTAGAATTTCCCCAACCACCAATGCAGTCTACTGTTCTTATCTGTTTAACATCAGTCTTCCCAATAGACTATAAGCTTTGTGGGGCCACCATTATGTCTGTCTTGTTTGTGTCTACATCCTCAGCACCTACCATAGTGCTTGTCCCATACTGTCCCTCAACATATTTACTGACTGAAAGAATGAATTAATACATTAAAGAAGAAAAAGTTCCAAAAAGATAAAACCAAAAATAAGTCTCAATGCCAAGAATCAGTTCACATCCACTAAAAGAACACAGGTGTGGGGCCAGAGAATAAGAGAGATATATGGGTAACCACTCTGTGCCTCACTTTACTCATCTGTTAGTCAGGTCTATTTAAAAAGCCCACCTTACTGGGTTATTGTATTAAGGTAGTTAAATAGGCCAAGCATGGTGGCCTTGTGCCTGTAATCCCAGCATTTTGGGAGGGCAAGGTGGGAGGATCACTTGAGCCCAGGGGTTGAAGAGCAGCCTGGGTAACAAAATGAGACTCTGTGTCTATAAAAAATACAAAAATTAGCCAGGCATGGTGGTATACACTTGTGGTTCCAGCTACTCAGGAGGCTGAGGTGGGAGGGTCACTTGAGCTCAGGAGTTTTAGGCTGCAATGAGCCAAGACCGTGCTACTGCACTCCAGACTGGACAACAGAGTGAGACCTGGCCTCATAACAAAGATAATAATAATAATAATTAAATTTTAAAAATAGTAGTTAAGGCCAGGCACAGTGGTTCATGCCTGTAATCCCAACACTTTGGGAAGCCGAGGCGGGAGAATAGCTTGAGGCCAGGAGTTCAAGACTAACCTGAACAACATAGTGGAATGCCATCTCTACAATAACTTTAAAAATTAGCCAGTGTAGTGTCATGTGCCTGTGGTCTCAGCTACTCAGGAGGCTGAGATGGTAGTATGCTTGAGCCCAGGAGTTTGAGGCTGCACTGAGCCACGACTGCACCACTGCACTCCAGCCTGGGCAACAGAATGAGACCCGGTCTCAAAAAAAAGAACAAAAACAAAACCAGAACAAGATAGTTAATATAAATAAAGCACTTAGAACAAGATTTAGGATATGTTGGTATTGTATATGAGGATGATGATTTACTTTTGACATCTTTCCAGGGTAGGATATTCCACATGACACAGTGAACGTGCAGGGAGTTTACTGAGGCAAGCATGTGCCGGAAGGCACGTTTGTGCACTGGTGATGCCCATTGCCCCATCCTAGAGAGGCCGGAGCAAAATCAGCTGAGACTGCTACTTCCTGAAGTTTTCTGTTATCTACAACATGGTACAGAATAGAAAGTTACAACCTTGCTCTGTGGAAATGCACATAAACCACTGCTGCATTTTCATCCCATCTGGAGAGCTGGGCCAAATGAGTATTCCATCTTTATCCTCCCAAGTCCCCAAGAATAACACATCAAAGAGCATGCTTGCATCCCTACAACAGATAACGGCACTGCCATAAGCTTCAGGGTCCACACATGCTACAGATAGAATGAATTAATAATTTCACATATTTATAAAATATAAATTAACCCAAGAAATATATCACTCCAAGTAAAACTCCTGTTTTTTGAAACTGAGCAGAGAAAGACACTTTGATAAATGAAAATCTAGTAAATTTTCATTATATGGCACCAAAATGGCATTTATCACGTGGAAAAAAATCATTCCTGTCTAATATACAGGTGTTAACACACCAGAAGCATCAGGTTGTGGGGCAGAGAGAGAGGGGTAATCCAGAAAACTGACTTTTAAAATTACATTTGATGAGTTAGCTATTTTTTTAACAATAGAAAGGAAAGTAATATGATCAGTAAGAATTCTAGAGGCTCTAGTGCATTTATATAAGCAGAGTAAATTATTCATAAAAACCATGGAGCATTTACCTTCGTCTTTGTGTATAATATACCATGTCTGCGTGGAACCCAGTTGCTTTGATGGTAAACAGCTATTCTTTCTGAAACCTGGCCTTATCTTGCTCTGCTTTGTGTCGACAGGTTCCCTTAATAGCCAAACTGGCTTTCCTGGAAGAAGAAAAAGAAAACAGTGCAAGAAATGTATGTATTAGACTTCTTTCTTTTCCATAATACTGTCATGATAATTTTTATTCATATTCAAAGATGTAAGGATCCATACACCAGCTTTGAAGGGAAGTGGTAAAAAATGTAAAACAGCATCCTATATTAAATATACCATGGCAAGCAAAAAAAATTGTCAGTCTATTCTTCAAAAATACAATATACTAAAAATCAACCTTTTCTATTCTCATGTCCCTGACCCTGAAACAGAACAGTGTGTATGTCTGCAAGAATGCTGTAGGCATGTGGATTATTTATTACTGAGTTTAGGGATTATTTTATTGTTGGATGGGCTTGAGGGAGGGTATGTATTATCTATGAGATATTTTCCAAACCTTTTTAAAAAACAACATCCTTAGAGATGAGAGCAACTCCAGAACATACGGTTCTGTTTGTCCCGTAAATAATTCTCTATTCAGCACCTGAAATAATTCTATAGCTTGAAACTTTTCTATATATCTATATTTCTCTCTACATAGATATATATTGTATAGGATTTCATCCCTATGATAGAGAAAAATAAAATTAAGGAAAGAAGAAATCATTAGCATCACCCCTAGGTAAAGAAATATGTGAGCTGAGATGGAAGGCCTATATATGTAAAGCCAGGAAACACTTACTTCCATATTGTAAAATGTGTCAAGTTTTGTAGAGATAACAGCATTGACTAAAGAATGTTAATGACAATAAATCTCTCAGAAATACCCAGAACTGGAATCTCTCAGTCTAACTCAGGATGGTCTGTGGAACAGACCAAGCAGCTCACCTTTGCCCCCCTTCTCCTATTCTGTGGCATTTTCCATGTTTCCAGGTAAACTAGAAAATTTCCCTCTAGCAACAGAACCTGGAAGTGGCACACAGAAGGACTCAAAGTTACCCTTAGTGAAAGTTCTTTAAGAGCCCCCACAGCTGCAGCCACAGAACAGACAGCAGGAGATTCTCCCAGAATCAGGCCTGTGAACTCTGCCCAGCCCAGGCCACCCGGCCTCTTGGCAAGGCCCACCTGGGCAGACACTCAAGGGCTGCAACCACACTCAGGGCCACCTGAGAGAAGGGAAATGATTCTTCCTGCTCCACACTCCTCCACCCCACTGGGTTTTATCAGGAATTTCTATTGTATAAGGATTATGCATAAATCATACATATCTGAGCCAATTCCATCCTTCCCACCAGCACACCAGGGAAAGCATTCAGTACTGAGGGAAAGAGCAACACACGGAAAAAGGAGAAGCTGAAGTAGTATGTGGTCTCTGTACTTGACCATGTTATCCAAACTTCTTCCCAGACCTGTTCTTTCGCAGCATAAAAATCACACTGATAATTCCCAAGCGGTGGGCCCGGGTAATATGCTGGATATAAACCTTATTCAAGAAGAGGAATAATGAGTGATGCCAGTGTATAAAAACTACATTTTATTCAGAATTTCTATTGTATAAGAAATCTGCATAAATCATCTCTGGAAGTTTCTATTATCATTCCATTCTACAGGAGACAAAACTGAAGCTCAGAGACATGAAGGAATTTGCCCACGATTACATAGCTGGTCAGTACATGAGCTAGGATTTGAACCCAGATTTTTAAGACTGCACACTCTTTTTTAACCACTGAACCAAATCATACTATTTATCTTTGTAGATCAGGCAAATGAGGAGAGTATGAAAACAAGTAATGGTTTCATCAAAATATGCATGTCAACTTTATCCATAGTATTTGAATGAGGCACATTACAAGGCATTAAAAGTGTTGATTTGTCATACACGTATATACACACAGACACACACACACACACTCTTAGGCTAAACTAATGGAATAGTGCAAACACAGGAAGGCATATGTACGACAGAAAGGATGTATCATGTGATCAGATGATCTGATTCTGTGGCCATAAGGGGTTTCCTCCAGCCTTATGAATAAAGGCCTCTATGGATAACCCCAGAGACTGCAGAGTATTAGGTCGCTGCCTCCCTCTTCGGACCAATCAAATAGAATACTATTAAAAGCAAAGTGGTATCCTGATTGGATCCTGAAACAGAAAACTAACGTGAATGGAACAATTAATGAAACCTGAAAAAAGTTAAGAGTTTAGTTAATAGTAATGTACCAACATTAATTTCTCAGTTTTGACAGATACACCATAGTTATGTAAAATATAAACAGTAGGGCAAACTGGGTGGGGAACACAGGAATATTGTACTACATTTTTTATTTTTGAGACAGGGTCTCGTTCTGTTGCCCAGGCTGGAGTGCAGTGGTATGATCATAGCTCACTGCAGCCTCAATCTTCCTGGCTTAAACAATCCTCCTGCCTCAGCCTCCTAAGTAGATGGAACTACAAGCATGCACTAATACACTTGGCTAATTTTTTAATTTTTGTGGAGACGAGGTCTCACTATATTGTCCAGGCTGGTCTTGAGCTCCTGAGCTCAAATGATTCTCCTGCCTTGGCTTCCTAAAATGTTGGGATTACAGGCATGAGCCACAGTGCCCAGCCTGTACTATCTTTAGAACTTTTCTGTAAATCTAAAATTATTCCAATATAAAAACATTTTGTTTTAAACATTAAGTAAAATATAAATATAAATATAAGAGAGAGGGAGGGGGAGAGCAAGAACATAGTCCTAGAGGCCAGAAAATCATCTTGCTAGCTTCTTAAATCCATACAGCAAAGTCATGCAGGATAATTTTATAAATGCTTTTGTGTGTTACTGATATGGTACACAGGTGCAAAAGCATTACCTGTATATATTTAAATGAGCAGAAAAACAATTCTCAAAGATTAGAATCATACATGAGTTAGACCAAAATCTTGCTTTATCAAAACGGCTCTCCAGGAAGCTCATCCTCTTGTGAGCACTTCATTAGCAGGGATTTCCTTTGCTGGGGATGGGAATGAGAAGAATCTGCTGCCAGACACAAAAGAAGAATTGAAAAAAAAAAATGGCCAAAAATACCATATTCTTAGAAAAAGACTCAACATCCTTACATGTCAATTTTCCCTAAATCAATCTGTAAATGTATTAATAACATGTCTCCAACAGAAAGGCTGAAAGAATTTTTTAGGGGAACTCAGAAAGCTGATTTTAATGTTCATAAACATGCAAGAACAGCCATGAAAATTCAGAAAAGGAACAGTATAAAAGGGAATAAGCTCTGTCTGATTTCAAAATACATAATAAAAGTAAAATTTTTAAAACAAAGTGGTACTGGTGTCTAACTAGGCAAACTGATCAATAGAATAAAATAGAATGTCCAGAAATAGTCTTGAGGCAAACGGGCAGTGATATGGAAAATATCACTAAGCTGTTTTGTTTGTTTGTTTGTTTGTTTGAGACAGAGTCTCACTTTGTCACCCAGGCTGGAGTGCAATGGCATGATCTCAGCTCACTGCAAACTCCAACTCCCGGGTTCAAGCAATTCTCTTGTCTCAGCCTCCCGAGTAGCTGGGATTACAAGTGCATGCCACCACGTCCAGCTAATTTTTGTATTTTTAGTAGAGACAGGGTTACAACATGTTGGCCAGCTGGTCTCGAACTCCTGACCTCAAGTGATCCACCCATTTCAGCCTCCCAAAGTGCAGAGATTACAGGCATAAGCCACCGCACCCAGCCCTAAAGCTGATTTTTTACATTATATGTTCCACTAAAATAAATTCCAGATGTATTAAATATACATTCATATACAAAGTAGGTAAAAACATAGAAAGATGTTTTTAAAAATCTATTTTGGGAAAAGCCTCTTTAAGTATAACACAAAAATCTTAAGTCAGAAAAGAGAAGAAATGGATATCTGACTACATAAAAATAAAAACTTTCTGAATAAAAATAAAAACTTTCTGTATTTTACTTTTCTACAAAAAGTAATATTACAAACATATTTACCAGTTTGCTGTTTATATTTTACTTTACTAAACAGAGAAAAATACAAACAGCAAACTGGTAAATAGGTTTGTAACTCATATCCCAGAAAAAAGGACTAACATTATAAATATATAAAGAGCAATCAAAAATCAATAAGAAAAGAATAACATACCAATAGAGAAGTGAGCAAAGGATATGAACATACAGTTCAGCAGAATAGGAAATACATACTCAGGAGGCTAAGGCAGGAGGAGCACTTGAGGCCCAGGGTTTGAGGTTGCAGTGAACGATGGTTGCAGTCCAGCCTGGGCAACAGAGCATGACCCTTATCTCAAAGAAAAAAAAAAAAAAAAAGGAAAAAGGAAATATAAAGAGCTCTTTAAACTTACGCAGAGATGTTCATCCTTACTTGTATAAAAAGTACACATTAAAATACACTGAGGCAATATTTTCACCTTATGGACTGGCAAAGATAGAGAAATTTGATCAGTGTGAGGAAACAGGCACTCTCATATATGGGTAGTGGATGTATAAATTGGTATGATCTTTATGGAAAGCAATATGGCAACATAATTTCAATCAAAGCCACAAATGCTCATACCTTCTGACCTAGGAATTTCAATTCTAATCATTTGCACTTCATGCACATTCTCACAATTGCAAAATCACACAAACAAAAGAATATTAATTACCACATTGTTAGTGCTAGCAAAAGATTAGATACTACCTAAATATCCATCAATAGAGGACAGGTAAAATAAACCAGAAAATGTCCATATAACAGAATACTATGTTATAAATAAAAAGAATGAAGCAGCTCTAGAGAGACTGAGAGTAAAAGGCTTCCAGAATATGTTAAGTTAAAAAGGCAAATAATGAAACAATGAATGGTATGCTATCATTTGTGGGAGTAGTGGGGGGGGGGGGGGGTGTATATATATTTAGAAATGGATATAAAATCTGAGTTTTGGTGATGGAACTTCACACGTTTTCTCTTTTGTCCTAATTTTTTAAATAATGAACATTAATTTCATTTTAAATCAGAAAAATAAACAAAGTTAATTTTTAAAGGAACTCAATGCTCTGTAATTACCCAAACTCGTTTCTGGAAAGAGAAGAAAGTGAAAACAAATAAAACCACCTGGTTCTTTAGGTCTCTCTCCCTGATCCTAAGCAGTCCCCATCCTCGCCCTGGGAAAACAATGCAGTGTTAAACCCTCAAAGCCTCCCAGCTCAGTTGTTAAGGTAATTGTGTTTACTCTTTTCCAAACAAAGTAATTTGAATCAGAAAAGTAAATGTGCTCTGTCTTCAGGTTCTTTGATGTCATCTTCCTCCTTGCTCTGGAGTGTATGATGGCTGCCTGCTGTCCAGAGCATTACACACAGATTCTCTAAGCATTGCCATAGCTACACCATTCTGCTTGGGATAATGATGTAAAACAAATAAAACATAAGTAAAATCAAATTTGAAATAAAACAATAGGCCCTAAAAACCATAAGCTGTGTGTGTTTTTTTCTTCCCTTTGAACACTTATGCTGATTGTGAAACTTTGGAGTATTTTAAAATTTCAGAACAATTTTTAGTGAGCTAAAGCCCCACAGGCATGACTATTTTCTTTCCTGAAAATAACATCTGATCAAGGCCAATGGTATGTTTGAAACATTAAGAGCCAGTGTTTGTACCTCTTAAGCCTATCAGATGATTTCCCTCTAGATGACCCTTGTTAAACATCACAACAGCTCTACATGTGATTTTAGGATTTTAGGTTCTTAAGACTCCGAAGCTGGTAGCTGTTTAGTCATCCAAGCCGGATCTATGCAGGCAAAGGACTGAGTGGTTCATGCTGCATTAGATGAATTATCTGAGTTAGTCAAATAAAATCCTCTGACCTGTGGGCTACCTACTGTCTCCACTGTCCCAAACCACCCCACAGTCACTTCATTCTCACTGTAGGATGTCCTGGGTCTACTCACTTGGAGCTTCAGCTTCTTTTTCCTGTTTTCCTCTTTTTGACACTCCTTTGCTCCACCTTTTTTTTTTGTAACAACAAATTTGGAGTTGGAAGTTACTTTAAGAAGACAAGAAAGTTAGAAAAATATTTAAAAGAAATCTGCTAGAATGTCCATTGCTCATTTAACACCCAGGAGTTAAGCATCTATAATGGCATTTAAATCCTCGGGTTTTTCCTTTGTTTTTTTTTTTTTTTCATTACTTTATGTACTTGCAATAAAAACATTCCTTTAGACTTTAGAAATTCTAAATAAAACAAGAACAAAAGAGGGTTCCTTCTTTTCAACTCTCCACCCAAATATTACCATTGTAAATCAAGGTAGCAAAGTAAATTAACTACTGGCATTTAAATGTTTGCTGTCCCAAATATTTATTCCTTCCCACTCCCCCAATTTGTTTTATACAAAACAATGCTCATAAAAACAATAAATACTCATTCTTTGTCTACTAAAAATTTTAGATCAAAGTACTGTGTGGTCCAAATCCTGAATTGTAAAAAGTAATGTTTGTTCAGCAGGAAGCCTTCAACTTCCCAACAGCAAC
Source organism: Papio anubis (assembly GCF_008728515.1). NCBI lineage: Eukaryota > Metazoa > Chordata > Mammalia > Primates > Cercopithecidae > Papio > Papio anubis. The sequence continues at coordinate 80,892,469 of NC_044978.1, forward strand.
CTGACTAAATTTGGTTTCCAATTTTCTCTAAGCACTGCAGTGCTAGGTGTAGACATAATAATATGATTCACTCCACATTTGCATAATATACTTTGCATCTGGAGTTTCATTTACCCCTTAAGTGCATGATGTGCTACAATGGGATGTATTTTGGTGTCAAGAAAGACCTGGATTTGCTGTCACTTGACGCTCATATGCAGCTACAATTCAGTTTTGTCATGGGTAAGAACAAGAGGGTATGTATGCCTACTTCTCTGGGACGCTGTGATGATTGGGTGAAATAACACACCCATGGCTGCTGCCCCACAGTGGGCCTGCCCATTGTTGCACATGCCATACCATGTTGTTTTTCTATGTTTGTATATTAGCATCCCACCACTAGAGTGTCTACTCCTCTGGGAAGGAACTAGGACCCCCTCTCCACCTCCTTCTGTAGCCTCAGAGTAACTTCCATGTACAGTCTTAAAAACTGATTTAAGCATACTGATTTTTAAATTCTTTTCTTGGGCTCACAAAAATTACTATACCCCATCCCACTGCTCCCCAGCAAAAGGGCACTAGAGCCTCTATTTCCCCTGCCACATTCCTACTTCTGGAGCCCTACTCAGACTGAACATTTACAGGAACTGTGAGAACCTCTGGCTCCCTCAACCTCTAGCCCTGAACCAAGCTAGGTTGGCACAAAACTATCCCCACCTGTGCCAGCCCCAAACTGCCCAGTGCCTCACTGTCCTTCATTCACTGCGCTTCAGCCCCAGTCCCACCCCCACATGCACACATGCCCATCACTCCCAGGAGTAGAATGCCAGGCAATCCATAGCTTTCCACCCAGGCTCTTCCACAGCACTCACCGCTCACGCTTTTCTGCTGGCCTGATTCCCTCTGCCCAGAGGTTGAGAACAGCTCTATGTTTCCCTGAGGTGGAAGCCCTACCCCAGAGCTTTTGTGTGTGCCTTGTTCAGTGACAAAGTTGTCCCTGGGGACATGCTCTTGAGTAACCAACTTGACAAACAACTTTAAAATGACTACCAACAATCCACTCCAGGGCAGATTATTCGAGTGTAGATACACACTGCCCACCCGCTGCAAACTCCTTTGTGGTCCTATAATTGCCCTTGGGCTCATCTTTCAGAGAGTATGAGGAGAAATGACTGAGGCTCTTTCACAGTCTGGGTAAGTGGTTTTTGGTGAGGTGGACTACTCTCCTCCTAAATTATTCAGGAACGCATACTGATTGCAGCACTATTGAGCAACCAGTTGTGCTAGTTGCTACAAGGGAGATAATTACAAGACACAGCCCCTGCCTTCAGCAGCTTTATTAGAGGCAGCATAGGGCACTGGTTCCAAATCCCAGGTCTGCCACAAACCACCTGCATGACCCTTAGCCCAGCTCTGAGTGTCAGTTTTCATGTGAAATGGAGATACTCTACAGATTGTTTCCAGGACTAGAAATCACGTGTGTGATATGCAGGGCAAGCAGTGAATAGGGTGTAAATGACAGGTGTTTGTTTCTGCTTTGTTTCATTGTTTTCTCAATGCTTGCTGAGAGGTGCAGTCCATGCTCTCAGGAGACCTATGGACACAGGAAGGAAGAGGAGGCAAATAAATTATCTAGTACTAGAGTAGACTTCTTCACAGGGTAAAGCTCTAGGGTAACGCCAAAGGAAGCTGCAATCATGTCTCCCTGGAATGGGGAAGTCCTTCATAGAAGAGATGACACAAGCTAGACCATGAAGGATGTCTAAGCACAGCACAGGTGGTGAAGACTGGAACGGCATTTCAGATGCAGTGAAAGCCTGAGAAAAGGTCTGGAAAACTGCATGGAGTTGAACACCTGGAGCCTATGGTGAAAGCCTGGGCCCTGTGGTATGACTGCTGTGTGGGAGAGGACTGAGGGAGAATCAGAGGCAGAGCACAAAGTGATTTCTTGTAAGCAACTGAGGCAGGCAGCTGCTATTGAGCGTGTTTTTCTTTTGATAATCTTTATTCATTTTAATTGTAAAAACAACATATATTCATTGTTAAAGAAAAATCACATAGTAAAGAAGAACAGGGAATAAAGAGCAAATGATCCTGCCCCATTCCCTACAGGTAAGAGTTTAATGCTTACCTTTCTGGATCTTTCATTAGAGAGTATTTTAAGCAGGAATATGCAATGATCAGATTTGTATTTTTTTTAAAAAAATCACTTTGGGCCAGGCACAGTGGCTCACGCCTGTAATCCTAGCACTTTGGGAGGCCGAGGTGGGTGGATTGCCTGAGCTCAGAAGTTCAAGACCAGCCTGGGCAACATGGAGAAACCTCGTCTCTACTAAAAATAGGAAAAATTAGCCGGGCGTGGTGTTGCGTGCCTATAATCGCAGCTACTCAGGAGGCTGAGGCACAAGAATCGCTTGAACCCGGGAGGTGGAGGTTGCAGTGAGCCGAGATCATGCCATTGCACTCCCACCGGGGCGGCAGAGCAAGACTCTGTCTCAAAAACAGAAAAAAAAAAAATCACTTTGGGTAGAAGGTAGTAGATGGGGTGACTGAAGCCAGGGAGACTCCCCAAGTGATGAGGCAGTTCTTTCAGAGACAGTGAGAGTCTGTATGTACTAAGGCAGTGCTGGGGGTGCTTAGTTCCTCACCCATCATGCAGGTGAGGGAGCGAGAGGAATTACAAATGACACCCTGGTTTTGGCTTATGTGAATGAAATTAGATGTATAGAAGAACCAGAGGTTTGCAGGGGGAAATTATGAGGATAGTTTTGGGCATGATGAGTTTGATGTGGCCACCAGACAGGCAGAAAAGGATGTCCAAGGTCTGGGACTTAGGAGAGAAATGTGACTTAAAGAAGCAGATGTGGAATACTTTTCATGAGGGGGAGATCACTGAGGGAGAACCAGGGAAAGGCCTATATTTAAGAAGCAAGCAGAAACAGGAGACCTTTAGAGGGAGATGGAGAAGGAGCAGACAGAGGAGGAAAAAGAAGAGAGCAGTGTGATGGCGAATAGGAGAGAACTTCAGGAAGGATTGGGGCATCAAATGCTGTGCAGGGAACAAGGAGTCCGACAGAAGTGAGGGCCAGTTTGCTCTTAGCAGTCATCAAGGAAGGGGCTGACAGTAGAGCAGGTTCAGTGCTTTGTTTATATTATTAGAAAAAGGCAGGGAGGAAATATGACACAATGTCCGTAAGTGTTACTTCTAGGTGTTCAGATGACGGTGTTTGCTATTTTCTTTTGTCCCCAGAAAAAGGGTGAGGGAGGAAGATGAAAGCACAACATTCCAAAAGGAAACCCTTTAAAATTACACAGATGAAGCAAGTTTATTCAACCTGCTTAAGCATTTAAAGTCTTAAGAGACGATACCAGTTTTATAAGGAATATGGCATAAAACAATACAGTAGTTCCATATTACTGCTTGCCATTTTGTACAGGCCCCACATGAAGCACAGTGTGAAACTTTCTGGTTCTTCCAAAGATCCTTCAGAGCTAGCTCAGGAACTCACAGCAGGTTTTTCCCCAAGCTTCAGCCATTTGTGTCTATGATTGTTGCCAAATCTCTTTACCACCAGTCTTACTATAAGCATTTTATTTAAACCACTTGGTTTAAATAAAGTAGTTCTTATATGGATTCAGTTATATCACAAAAGCAAATGGAAAATCTAATATCAAAATAAATAGTAGGTAACTAAAAAATAAATATAATGAAGAAAAAAAAATCCTCAGTACTAATTCTAGCAAGATTCTCTCAACAACTTGAGGTTTCTAGCCTGAGGCCTGAGCTAGCTCTCTGGTAAAAAGGTAAATAAACAGGCACTAGAAATGGTTAAAGATTTGCAGCTACTGTAGTCTGAGCTTTCCCAGAAGCAAACCTGTGACTAGAATTCAGTTGCAATTAGTTTACTTGAGAGGTGAAGGAAATGTGGAAACACAATGAGGGAGGTGGGAAGTGAGCTCTCACTCTGGACAACTAGAGCTTCATCCCGCTGGGGAAACTCAGGGAGTCAGTGTAGAACACAGCTCAGAATTCACCTACACAAAGAATGAGAGAGACGGGGTATTTATACACCAACTGCTGTTAGTCACTTGTTGAAGGTCAGTCCCTAGGACATTAATTACCCAGCATTCCTGGGCTACCTTGTGGGCAGGAAAGCAGGTCTCAGAGTCAAAAGAAGGCCTTGGACAAAGAATATAAGGGCTGCAGATGGAACTCTGGCAGGCATACACCCACTTGATAAAGGTGAAAAGGTAAGGGCCAGGTTCCAACAGAGGCTGCTACAGGTACTAGACTGATAGAGAATAGAAAAGGAAATAGTTTTCTCATTATTTGAGTGAAAGGAATTTATTGCTAGTCCTGTAAATCACTCAAAATCATCTCCCATACCACCAAGCCAAGGCTCCCCAACCCCTGGAAACCTTCAAATACTCTTGTAAGGCCTGAAACAGCTCAGCAAGGACACAGCAACTGTCCTGAGGGGCCTGGCGGAATTCCATCCAGGCCACTGAAAAACAGAACTTTTCAGATATTTTGTTTACTCTTCTCCCTATCAATTAGAAATAGCCTCATAATACCTGCCTGTTCAATAGAGCATTCCAAAAGAGTCATCTCTAGAGACGCAGGTCATTAAGATGAAAATCCACATTGACAACATAGACAAATGAGAGTATGACTGTTTACTTTTAAATGGAGCTTTCACCTTTGTAAAAGGACTGTCAAATGCCTTCTAATAACAGCTTCCCTGATTTGTTTAAAATGATTTATTGTTTATATGTATATTAAGCTATATCCATTGAGGAGATCACAACAATAACAAGAGGTAAAGTATATAGGTACTATGTGCTACAATACTTGTGTGTATGTATTTTTGTAGATATTCTTTCATTCAACAAACATTTACTCGATTCTATCTACTGTAGGTGACTAGATTTATAGCAATGAAGGAAGCAGACAAAAAAAATCCCTTCCCTCCAGGGAATTACATTCTACTAGGGAAGATAGTCAAAAAATAAATGAATAAAATATACAGGATGTCAGCTGGTAATAAGTACTACAAATATAGTGAGAGAAGAGGATAAAGAGTACCAACCATTGGGGGAGGAGTTATAATTTTAAATAGGATGATCAGGGAAGACCTTACTAACAAATATTTGGAAAGACCCAAAGGAGGTGAGGGAGTGAGCCATGTGAAGATCTGGGGAAACATTACTATGGAGAAAGGAAATAGCCTGTGCAAAGATCCTGGGGTAAGAACATGCCCAAGATTTGAGAAAGCAAAGAAACCCAAGTGGCCAATGCACAGAAAGCAAGGGGAACAGTGAGAGATGAGATCAGACAAGTAAGAGGTGGGCGTAGATCACATAGGATCCTGCAGAACATTGGGAAATGGTAAACTGCTGGGGCATTCTGAGCAGAGGAGGGACATAAACTGACCTAAGTTTGTAAACCAAAAAATGCTAAGGCCCCCATTTGACTGTATGGACCCCCTCTGTGCCAAGGGGATCCCAGAGAAACCCAAAAAACTGAATTCCCAGCCATAAGAGGAAGGGACGTCAGGCATGCCTGGTTATACCCCTCCCTTCTAGAGTTTAGGCACAAGTGACCAGCATTAACACTGAAATAGAGATCACAAGGCTGACAGAAACAGACTCTTTGTGGCAATAAGACACCGAATTCCAACCTGATTCTGATATAGCATCACATGAGATAGAAGACTCTGAAGGAAATAAAGTGATTTTACCCTAAAATATATTTCTTTGACATATTTTGAAATGGTCCTAGAAAGCCCTCTCTTGGGGAAATAAGCATCTCTAGGAAATCTCCTTCCCTTTCTAGTTTTTCCTGGATCTAAAAGGGACTAAATGAGAGTCTGACACTTCTAAGTTTTGAAAAGAGACATTTACCATTTATTCTAAGGCTGTTACCTAGAGGTTTAATCTAAATAACAAGAACCTTGGATTTCACAATCCTCCCCACATCTTGACTCTAGTGTGTCTTTGTACTGACTTCAAGTCTAGACAAAGCTTAACTCTTTAAACCAATTGTCAATCTGAAAATCTGTGAATCCACCTGTGACCTATAAGTAACCCCCTCATACTCTGACATGTCCTGCCTTTTGGGGCCAAACCAGTGTATCCCTTACATGTATTGATCTATGTTTTTGCTGGTATCTTCTGTCTCCCTAAAATGTATAAAAACAAACTGCTGCCAGGCATGGCAGCTCACATCTGTAATTCCAAAACTTTGGGAGGCCAAGGCAAACAGATCACTTGAGCCCAGGAGTTTGAGGCCAGGCTGGGCAACATGGTGAGACCCTGTCTCTACAAAAAATACAAAAATTAGCCAGGCATGGTGGTGTGTGCCTGTAGTCCCAGCTACTCAGGAAACTGAGGTGGGCAGATCACTTGAGCCCACAAGGTAGAGGATTTAGTAAGTTATGATTGTGCCACTGCACTCCAAAAAATTGTAACCCAACCATGTGGGCATACTTTCTCAGGACCTCTTAATACTGTTCCCCAGGCCCGAGTCACTCATATTGGCTAAGAATAAACCTCTTTAAATATTTTACAGAATTTGGCTTGTCATCAATAGTTTTAAGATTACTCTGTGAGCTTTGCAGACAATAGCAGGTACAGCATGGTAAAAACAGGGAGACCTGTTTTTTTATAATAGCCCTTATTATAAATATCTAGATGAAAAATGATTGCAGCTTGAACCAGGCTGGTGAGAAGTAGCTGGTTCTGGTTATATTTCACAGGTAAATAATTTGTAGATAAGGCTGGGTGTAGTGGCTCAGTCCTATAATCTCAGTACTTTGGCAGGCCAAGGCAGGTGGATCACCTGCGGTCAGGAGTTCAAAACCAGCCTGGTCAACATGATAAAACCCTATCTCTACTAAAAATACAAAATAAAAAATTAGCTGGGCGTGGTGCCTGTAATCCCAGCTACTCGGGAGGCTGAGGCAGGAGAATCGCTTGAACCTGGGAGGCAAAGGTTGCAGTGAGAAGAAATTGTGCCACTGCACTCCAGCCTGGACGACAGAGCAAGATTCTGTCTCAGAAACAACAACAACAACAACAACAACAACAACAAAAGAATTTGTAGATAGATTGGATGTGGGGAGTGAGAGAAAGAGAAGGGTGAGGATGGCTCTATGGCTTTTGGCATGAGCAACTGAAATAATAGATCTGCCATTTCCTGAGCCAGAGAAGACTATGAAGGAACAGATTTGGGGAAAGATCATAAGTTGGGTTTTGAACATGTTGAGTTTCACATACCTATTAGACATCAAATAGAGGTTTGTAGGCAGCTGGATATGTAAGTCTGTAAATTTGGGGCTAGGTCAAGGCCAAAGATATAACTCAAAGTTGTTAGCATGTATAATATATTGAGAGGCATGAGACTTGATGAGCCCATCAGGAAATGAATTAGATAGAAAAGAGAAGGGGGTGAGAGACTGAGCTGTATGGGTGCTCCACCAACCACACAGAGGTCAGGAAGACAAAACAAGCAGAGGAGACTAACGAATAGCCCAGGAGATCTGGAAAGAACCAAAGCTGGTGGCATCCTGGAAGTAAGGGAAGAAAGTGTCTGAAGAAACTGTAATCAACTGTGTCAAATGCTGATGATGGGTCAAATAAGGGGGACGAGAACTGACCATCAGATTTAGCAGTTTCGGTGGACAGCTGGGGCAAAAACCATGTCTGGAATGTGTTGCGAAGAGAAGGCAGAGGAGGAATGTATGTTCATTTGCTACCTCCTCTTTGCCTATGATTTCGGTGCTGCTTGGAACCTAAAGAAATATCTAATTATTTCCTTGACAAAATAAAGCATGATTGAATATTAGCTCTGTTTGAATTAATTGATTGACTAATTTGGGTCTAAATAAAGTTTTTCTTCAACAGTGTTTTACCTAAGTTATTTAAATGATTGGTGCAATTCTCTACTTTTCACATGAACAAAATATTGGCTACATACTACAATATGTGGGTTATATATGATGGATATTCTGCATATGTAGTCTCTATGGTAAGTTAATGAATGTTTTATGTAAGTCAGTAAGTCTCTCCTCTGTTCTCTTCTGGTGAGGCACCAATAATCTGGAAGATGAGAAAAAGGAGACAGTAGAAGGAAAAAGAGGAGCAAGCAATACTTCTGAACTATCTCCAACCTGAATGATGGAGTTAGTTCTATTTTAATCCAGTGTCAACATAATAGATGGACACAAAGTCAATTCATCAGTGTTCACAGTGAGGCTTGCAGCATAATTACTGAGTCATGGCACAATGTAAATTGAGTTACCAAAATAAAAAAAGAAATTGCCCCCTTTTTCCTTTTAAATTAAATCTTGTGTCATGTTCCTGGTCAGATCTGGATACAATTCTGAGTTCTTAACTATATAAATTAGTTGTAATGTCTGCAATACCGCTCTTATTTGATTGCAAATTCCTCTTTCATCTCACTCAGACTAGAAGAAACTATAAAGAAATAGGGTATCACTCATCTTCTGATTAACTGAAAGTCAGGGCAGAATTTTATTCAAAGGATCATATTTCTGGGCTAGAAATATAATTATTATTGCTTTATTTCTTTTTCTTTTCTTTTTCTTCTTTTTTTTCTTCAATAAAAAAGGAGCAGAAAGAGACATTACAGCTGAAATAGAGTTACTTCCATGAAATGTTTCTTCCACAGTGCTGGGAGCCCTAAGATAACAGCCTTGTATTCAAATGTGAGAGGCAGAAAATGTAATTTACTTGAAGCATTAAGTGAAACAGAATAGGGTTTTTTTTTTAATCATCCACAGTAAGCAAAATAGTAAGTAATGTACAATGTCCATTTGATTTTCAATATTTTTTCAATTTTAGCAACCAAGAAATAAATAGATATAATGACAATGATTTTCATTTAAAGTTCATTGTTGCTATTATTGGAATAATGAATATAATTAATCATAGAGCATTAACTCTTGTATAGAAAACAAACAGGCCTATCTTGGTTTACAAGTGAGGGAAAGAGATAAAAGTAAATATTTAGTTATTAAGTAAACTCTCTCTCCTGCTTTACTTCTTAGATTACACCTTATCTAATTGCTTTCTGTCCAACTGATATTCTCATATAAATTAACCTTTTTTACTTTAATTTTCAGCTCACTTATTTCTAACTTACACAGCCACCAAGCAAAGGCATTTCTTACGAAGGTGACCTTCTGGCACCAATTCACCACTTTGGGCACCAAATCATCCTTCCTATCAATTCTAATTCCCTTCATTTTCAGGGGTCAAACTATGAAATTCTCATAGCAAACCAGCGGAAACAGTTTCTCAAGTGATTTCACACCCCACATGCTGCAGGATCGATGAAGAGAGGGGGAGGGATGAAATGCACAGTGGCGCAACAGCAAGCAGCTCAGGAGTGTCTTGTGGGCCATACTTGGAGTAGATCCTTAATGTTGTTTTCGCATTATTGTTTTTATTTCCCTCACAGCATGCAATGTCTTTTTGGACTACCAGGCTAGTAATCCCAGAAATCATCTGACCTGAACCATGTTGCAATCCATTCCATAGTCCTCTTTAGGACAATTTTAACCTATGTATTGATCACATTGTTTTGGCATGGACCTTTGAACCCATATTTAAGTTAAATTTTTCCCTTCCTGGAAGTTGAGGTTTATCTTCACCTCAGAAACAGAGGAAAGAGAAAGAGAACGAGAGAGAGAGAGAGAGAGAGAAAGACAGAAAAAGAGAAATGAACTTCAGCTATTTCACAATAAGGGGGGAAAATGTCAGACTACATCCTATCTGCGTTTTTTAACACTTCCCATAAAAGAAATTCAGGAAATGCTATCTTTTTTACAGTAAGTATAATATTATGCCACAGCCAAAAGATGTTTCTGTTTGCTGTGTTCAACTGCACGTATGCAGTGGACTAGAGCCGACAGAGGCCAGAGGAATGCTAAGCCTAGAAGGTATGTGCAGGGGGCAGGCACAAATCCACTGGGTTGCTCTCCTGTGCTTCTGCACCCACCAAAGAGCCTCATGTTCCCAAGTTTCTGGCAAACAGCTGCCTCTGGAAATCACCCCATCAGGTCCTTAGTCACTTGCTCCCCTAATACCCTTTCCCAAACACCCATGTCTGGAGCAAACCAAGACCTCTTCTGACTGTCAGTCTGTTTAGACCACAGACATTTCATTTACTACAATGAAAAACAGTTTAGAATACAAATTATTTCATGCAATTTACTTGGTCATTGTTTCAATTCAGCACTTTGATAGCCAATCCCATAACCTGAGTGCCATTTCTCTCCTTCCTGTTAAGTACATTACATTATTAGCATGTTTTCTAGAAAGGCATACTCTTAAGGTGACAAGTTGCTCAGATAGAGAAAATAAATTACAGAGTTAAGGAATATATCCAAAGCAACCAGTAAGAAAACCACAAACTACCAACAAATGACATTTCACCAAAAATGTAGCTTAAGCTTGGAAATAAGTTCATCCCATAGGGGAAATTTCCGGGACGACTGAAATGTTCTATATCGTGATGGAATGATAGTTTCACAGGTGTATATATTAACCAAAACACACTGGGGAGTCTTTCAGAATCACCTGTGACTCTGAGGGCTGCCTGATTAAAAAAAAAAAACACACACACACACGTGTTGATTTGTACACGTAAGACCTACGCATCTCATTGTGTTCAAATTTTACCTTAAAAAAACCCAAAAAAACAGCCCATCTTTCTGATTGTTATAAACCAGGGGTGTCCAATCTTTCGGCTTCCCTGGGCCACAGTGGAAGAATAATTGTCTTGGACCACACATAAAATACACTAATAGCCGATGAGCTAAAAAATAAAATAAATCATAATGTTTTAAGAAAGTTTACAAATTCATATTTGACTGTATTCAAAGTTGTCCTGGGCCATATGTGGGCTGTGGGCCATGGGTTGGACAAGCTTGCTATAAACTGTCAAAGCCCTTTTGTATTGACCTCTGAGTGACCAGCAGGTGGCCCTGAAATTGTGTCTGCTATGATGCAGTGGCTCCAACACTGCCCCCAGTTCCTGATACTCTTCCTTTGTGATTTACTAATTTTTGTTGTTGTCAAAATTACCCAGGACAGCTCTTTCACTTTTTAAGATATTTTTATCACATAACATTTAAAATTATATTTTATTACTTTAATAATGTTGGTTCATTGCATATAAAATTTTCCAAATGTGGCCAGGTGCGGTGTCTCACGCCTGTAATCCCAGCATTTTGGGAGGCCAAGGCGGGTGGATCACCTGAAGTCAGGAGTTCGATACCAGCCTCGTCAACATGGTGAAACCCCGTCTCTACTAAAAATACAAAAATTAGCCAGGCATGGTGGCGCACGTCTGTAATCCCAGCTAATCAGGAGGCTGAGGCAGGATGATTGCTTGAACCTGGGAGGCAGAAGTTGCAGTGAGCCGAGATTGTGCCACCACACTCCAGCCTAGGTGACCGAGTGAGACTGTCTCAAAGAAAACAAACAAAAAAAAGAAATGTCTAAAAGTACAAAAAATAAAAATCACAATAAAAATCTCCACTATTCAGAGAAAACCACTATCAGTATCTTACTGTCTATCCTTCCAGATATAGTCAACAGATATTGACTAAGTGCCTACTTTGTGCCAGGAATTGTTCTAGACATCAGATATACTGTGCTAAACAAGATAGTGCCCCTGCTCATAGAGTTTACATTCTAATAAATGATCTGTAGACAAATTTTTTAAAATGAGGCATGATTGCACTTATTCTCTTATAACTCTCTTTTTTAACTTAGTAATGTATCACTAATATCTTTATGGGAATAAAAATAATTGAGCATCATTATCAAAGGTGTGTGATATTTCACCATCAAGCTATATTAGAATTTCACAAATCCACAGCTAGACCTTTCCAAGTTTTTCAAAGTTATAAAAGCTTCTTTTTCTTCCTCTGTCTTCTTCTTCTTCCTCCTCCTCTTCTTTCTCTTTTTTCTTCTTTTTCTCCTTCTTCCGTCTCTTCCCTCCTCCTTGTTTTCTTCTCCTTCTTCTCCTCTTCTTCTCTTACTCCTCCTCTTCCTCTTCTTCTTCTTCTCTTCCTTTCTTTCTCTTCTTTTTCTCCTTCTTCCTTCTCTTCCCTCCTCCTCTTCTTTTCTTCCTCTTCCTTTTTCTTCTTTCTCAACTTCTTTTACTCCTTCTTCCTTCTCTTCCCTCCTCCTCCCCCTTTTCTTCTTCTTTTTCTCTTTTCCTCTTCCTTCTTTTTCTTCTTCCTCTCCTCCTCTTCCTCTTTCTTCTTTCCCTCCTTCTTCCTTCTCTTCCTCCCTCCGTTTTCTTCTCCTTCTTCTTCCTCTTCTCCTCTTCCTCTTCTTCCTCTTCTCTTCCTTTCTTTCTCTTTTTTCTCCTTCCTTCTCTTCCTTCCTCCTCCTCTTTCTTTTCTTATTTTCCGTCCTCTTCTCCTCTTGCTTGTGCTTCCTTTCCTCCTCTTCCTTTCTTCTTTCTCTCCTTTTTCTTCTTCCTTCTCTTTCCTCCTCCTTTTTCCCTCTTCTCTTCTTCCTCTTTTTCTCCTTCTTCCTTCTCTTCCCTCCTCCTCCTTTTTTCTTCTTCTCCTCTTCCTCTTTTTTCTCCTTCTCCTTCCTTCTCTTCCCTCCTCCTCCTCCAACTCTTTCTTCTTCTTCCTCTTCTCTTCCTCCTTCTTTCTTCTTTTTCTTGAGGTAGGATCTCACTCTGATGCCCAGGCAAGAGTGCAGTGGCATGATTACAGCTCACTGAAGTCTCAAACTCCTGGGCTCAAGTGCTCTTCTTGCCTTAAGCCTCCTGAGTAGCTGGAACTACTGGCACACACCACCACATCCAGCTAATTTATTTTATTTGTAGAGATGGGGTCTTGCTATGTTGGCCAGGCTGGTCTTGAATTCCTGGCTTCAAGCAATCCTCTTGCCTTGATTCCAAAGTGCTGGGATGACAGGTGTGAGCCATTGTGCCCAGCCTACTCTCTGTACTTCGATGAAAATCTATGGTTCATTTTTATTTTTATTTTTTTTCTTGAGATGGAGTTTCGCTCTTGTCACCCAGGCTGCAGTGCAAGGGCACGATCTCAGCTCACTGCAACCTCCTCCTCCTGGGTTCAAGCAATTCTCCTGCCTCAGCCTCCTGAGTAGCTGAGATTACAGGCGCCCGCCACCACGACCAGTTAATTTTTGTATTTTCAGTAGAGACAGGGTTTCATCATGTGGGCCAGGCTGGTCTCGAACTCCTGACCTCAGGTGATCCTCCTGCCTTGGCCTCCCAAAATGCTGGGATTACAGGTGTGAGCCACTGTGCCTGGCCTATGGGTCATTTTTAAAGTCACAGTAAAGGATAGTATGTTTATGTAATACTTCTCTTCCATTAAAGCACATCAAGGCTTTAGAGGTACATCTCTCAACAAAAGGGTCTTTACCCATTTCTTCCAGAAAATGACCTTGCTCTTTTGTTCATCTTTCTCCTCTTATTGCATCAGGTTTAAATCTCTGAAATGGAGAGGGATGACTTTTGCAACTAAAAGCATTTGCTAGGCCTAAGGCTTATGCCTTATTAAAGTATTTTAGTGAAAACTCAAGGCACAGGACAGAATAGACTTACCATTATATCCGGCGCATGTGTACCAAGAAGTAGTTCAGGAATTGTACCTAAAAATGAAATCTGCAGTGGGAGTAGGCACTCTCCATGGTATACATCTCTGGAGAAACCTTTGATCCTGGATGACTCTTACAGAACTGCAGGTTTGGCAGTTTTACAGGGAGGAGAAAGTTATTCTAGAGAATATGATACAGAAAACCTTCAACTTATGTATTTCCTGAAGTTCAATGATAAATCTATTATTTACAGTGTAGAAAAGTACTTAACTCAGCAACACATGAGAACGACAACTATTCATTGCACACCTCTGTTATGGGCAATGCACTGTTAAAATATACTTAAAATGATTATAATCTCAAGCTACTTCACCAAGACTTATTTCACCCTCCAATAAGTTGAAAGGCTGAATTTGCCATGAAAAATAGTATATAACAATATATTGTTATGATATTGATACATTTTTGATCACCTACTGTTTTGAGAAAAATGTGTAAGGCAGTATGGGGGTTACAAAGATGAATCTGACAAAGACTTGTCATTAAAGAGTTGACTAACTGCATACAGTAGCCTCTAGCTATACTCAAGCACTCAAAATGTGGCCAGTTAGAATTGAATCATGCTGTAAGTTGCTGGGCGGTGGCTCACGCCTGTAATACCAGCACTTTGGGAGGCCGAGGTGGGTGGATCACGAGGTCAGGAGATCGAGGCCATTCTGGCTAACATGGTGAAACCCCATCTCTACTAAAAATACAAAAAAAATTAGCCGGGCACAGTGGCGGGTGCCTGTAGTCCCAGCTACTTGGGAGGCTGAGGCAAGAGAATGGCATGAATCCGGGAGGTGGAGCTTGCAGTGAGCTGAGATCCCGCCACTGCCCTCCAGCCTGGGCACAGAGTGAGACTCTGTCTCAAAAAAAAAAAAAAAAAAGAACTGAATGGTGCTGTAAGAAAACTGCACTGGATTTCAAAGACTTAATGTGAAAAAAGAACGTAAAATCTTTCATTAGTAAGTTTTAATAATGATTATATATTAAAATGGTAATAATTTCAACATCTGGGTTAAATAAAATTACATATGTGACTTGCATTATATTTCATTTGGCAGTGTTGATCTACATAATTATAGTATCACCTACTGAGTGTATCTACTGTATGCCAGGTAGTTTTATATCAATTATTTGTAATCTTCCATAAGGAAGGTATTCCAGATAAGAAACCTGAGGTTGTCAAAGGCATATTAATTTATTCTTCTACACACCTTGTATTTTCTATGCACCAAGAGCTGCCACAGGCAGTGAGGATAAAACAAAGCAAAGTCCCTACCCTCATGGAACTTACGAACCAGTGGGAGAGAAAGCTAATAAGTATAGTAAGTAAGTATAAAAAATAGGCCAGGCAGTGACAGTAAAAGAAGATGAAGTCCATTAAAAAAATGGAGGGTGACCGGAATTGGAGTGAAGGCAGAAGGTTTGGGGGGATGGCTATTTTTTAAGATAACAAGCTCTAAGAAGGGGCTATCTAAGCAGAACCTGAATGAAGTCAGGCAGTGAGCCCTGTGAACATCTACCTGGCCAGGAGCTTCTGGGAAGAGGGAACAAAGACTGAGGTGTATTGTGTGTGTGTTGGGGGGAGCGGTGGTGGTGTGTGTACGCGTGCGTGCATGTGTTTTGCACTCTGAAGGAACAGCTGAAGAGTCCGTGGTGCTAGAGAGCAGTAAGCAAGAGGAAGCCAGGAAACAGTTTACGTAGGGACTTGGAAGCCACGAGTAGGAAATGTTGAAGGATGACTTTGGCTGCTCTATGAGGCATGGACTATTGTGGGGCATGCATGGAACCCAGCAAGAATAGACGCCAGAGCACTTTGAGAGGTCAAGGCGGGTGGATTGCTTAAGGTCAGGAGTTCACCAGCCTGGCCAACATGGCAAAACCCTGTCTCTACTAAAAATACAAAAAGCCGAGTGTCATGGTGCACACCTGTAGTCCCAATGACTCAGGAGGCTGAGGCACAAGAATCACTTGAACCTGGGAGGCAGAGGTTGCAGTGAGCTGAGTTCACACCACCGCAGTCCAGCCTGGGCAACAATGGGAGACTGTCTCAAAAAAAAAAAAAAATGGAAGCCAGAGACTCATTAGGAGGCAACTGCAAAGGTGCAGGACAGGGAGGGCTAACAGTGAGAGAGCTAGAGCTTCAACAAGGTCTGTCTAACTCAGCCACTGTAAGATACAAAGTAAAACAATGTAAAAATTATCCCAGTAATTTGAACTGCAAAAATCAAATATCTGGGTAATTCAAATACATTTCAAAATATATTTGGGAGTCTGTGGTTACCAGAACTGGCAGTCAAAAATTACCATCTAACCTCATAGGATAGTAGTTTATCTCTGTCCCTTGCTTTCAGCCAATTTAACCTAAGGGAAGTAGACTTGAGATCCGTTAATTGGCAGAGCGGGATTGCAGGACCTTTAAGTCAAATTCAGATAAGGCAAATCAGCTTTATTTCTGCCAAAGAAGTGTTTGGTGGAGCCAGAAGACAATTTTGTAGCCTAAACTATTTGCACTGGCTCTCTCTACCATCTGAATTCACTCCCGTTATTGTTAATTCTGAGTTTAAGCATAGCCATACAAGCAAGACAGAGTTAAGGAAGGAACTAGAAATTGGCCATGTCTTGGATAAATGTATATATGACTATGGGTAACCTCACTCAAGGAGTCTGTTTTTAAGGACAGAAGTGCTTTAAAACAGAAAGCATCCTCAAGGTCAAATGTCATACAGGCCAAGTTCTTCCTCTGAGAGGTAAATAAGGATTTAAAGCAGTCACCCAGTTTCAAATGAAAACAAATACAGACCATTCCCAAGGACACTCAAAAGTCATGTCATGAAAAAAGGAGGCTCAATCCTGACCCTCTAGGTTGGTTTATTTACTTTGACGGAACTCACTGGAAAATTGTTCAACTCTACGCTTCACTGTGCCTGTACAGGATGTGTTTTCTGGGCATTGGATGTAGATCTTGTCAATCAGGCACTTTCCTGGAGCACTAAAATGTACAGATTACACACATCAAAAGCAGGCTGCAACCACTGTAGCTGAAATTTACACAAATCTGTGCGGCTAGTAACCGGATAAACAATGAGACTAATGACCTTGTTCTGCATTAATCTCCCAATGGCTCAGTTGGTACTGCAAGAAGGTTGTGGCTTTGGCTTCTAGCCTCAAACCAGGGATTATATGCTTGCCCAATGTCAACGGAGCCCAGGAAGCCTGAGAATACAGCCCCAGTCCATCCATTTTATGAGGTGCATTTACTACAATTCAAGAAACACATCCATTACCATATCCATCCAGGAAAGAGATTTATAAAAATAAGTAAATTCCTTGGCCATGCCTCCCCTTTCAGGGAGTTTATTTTCTTATAGAAGGCCCCAGGTTTTCCTTGTTTTCAGGGTCTCTCCATCGCCCCGCAAAAGCAAGATAGAATCCTTGATCTATGTTCCTCTTTTGACCAAGAATAAATTTCAAAAAGGCTGCATCTGTAAAGAAAAGGGAAAGGAAGAATTGAAGTTGACCAGTGAACTTGATCAGCATCCACTTTTAATTTGGGACATTTGGGGGAAAGGTACATTGAAAATAGAAGGTGCTTTCTAAGTGCCAATAAAAATTGCTATAGAGTCCCTTCTACACAATTGGCAAAGGCTGAGGGTTGCTGCTGGCAGGAGGCAACTGAAGGAGATGGAGCATCTCAGGAGGAGTCTGCACCCTGAGCAGCGTTGGGCCATGCCAAAGGGACCTAGGAACCCTGGAACCCCACCCACCTCCCAGCCCTGCTGCTTTCATCACTTTGTACACAGGTCACACTGAAAAGCTTATATTGGAAAATGGCTCCCAATGAGCCCAGGAAATGGCTCCCTTGGTGGGGTTACCTTAGGTTAGAAAGGATCACACTGAAATGCATTCAGCTAAATGCCCTATGTACCACACCTGTGGTACTCCTGTCACTTCACAGTCAGCCCTATCAATAATCTTCACTGCATTGTAAACTTGAGATACCTCTGCCTGGGATACATAATCACTTTCTATTTTAAAACATAGATTTTGGTGGCACTTACACAGTCCCAAGAAACAACTCTTATACACCTTTCTAGTCACTCTCCCCACTTCTGAGTCCTTACAACTGTTGTTGGGGGTATTTTATCCACATAAATATTACTACTTTCTCAGGCCATTATACTAAGACTGTTTTTAGAGCTGCTGTAATATGTGTTAAATGTCTCACAAAAAGGTACTGTTTTTGGTGTTATTTTCTTCATTCATTTATAAATTCATTGAGAGCCCAACATAAACACGAGTTAAAGCATATTCACCCTGTTCTTAAAATGTTCTTTCATTACACTCACTTGGGGGGTAACAACTGCTTCAATGGCCTTTGTAACACAACTGATGGAGGCGTGGAGATGGTCATAGCGTGGACACGAGAGTGTAACACTGTCCCCATTTGCTCCTGTGGTAAGGGTTCCTAGGGCTTCAGAAGTTTTTGATTTTGCAACTTAACAGGTCCCCTTAAAAGGATCGTCTTTGCTTCATGGACTAATAATACCTTACATTTGTACATACTTTCACATGCATTATCTCACTTAATAGTACGGTATTATATCCATTTTTCAGAGCGGAAACAGACTTTGGGAGAGGTTAAATGGCTTGCCTGAGGTCACCAATGGCATGAGAGGGAGTGGCAGGGCCCATCTCCAGCCCAGGATTTCTGACTTTTCGCATCACAGTATTTCAAAGCTGTCTCTTTATTTTAGTTACTTCCATAACAACAGAAGTGAAGGGACTTATAGTTTTTTAACCTTAAAAACACAAAGGTTTCTGATTGAGTGGCCTCTAAAAAAAGATCTCTGCAGTCTATCGACGAGAGGGTTTCAAATTATAGGGATCAACTGTGATAGTGAGTACTTTGATAAAAATATTAACATTGGTTTTCCAGAATCTAACTTCTGTGAAAGAAAACTATACGGTACACCATATCATGTGTAGAAAAAAAGGACCACTATACACAACGAACATATCCACACGTGTTGGGTCAACGTTCTCTTCCCAAATGTGGCCGCAGAAGAAAGTGCGAAGTGTGCTGAAATAAGACAATATTTACGACTGAAGAAATTCGGCTTCACATACCAGTAACTATGAACAAGACATTTTCCCTAATAAAAGTACTCCAAAACGAAATATAGAGAAACTGTTTCCCTATGTTCTCTTTATTTTCCATGTGCTCAAGAATGGTCACAGAAAGAGGCAAAGGGAGCAGAGAGAGAAAGAAAGAGAGCTATATAGAGAGCCGGCCTCTGCTGAGGGTTGGTTTTGCTTTAGAAACTGGAATGTGTCCAGGCTTGATTTTTATTTTCAATTCACATTTCAGATCCAGCTCCCCAAACTCTTTGATCTTTCTCCCTGTCTCCTTACCCGGAAGAGAACCCTTGGCCTTCTCAGCTGGGAGCTGGGAGCACACGTGGAAAGACTGGCTCGGATCCATATTCTTGCCAAATTTAGTCACACAAAGGGGCCTGCGAGGGAAAAAAGAAAGGATGAAAGCGGCAGCCGCCGCGACTTCAAAGGCCGCGCCGCCGCGCCGGGCCCTGCGCAGGCGCCGCCCTCAGCCGATATAAGGCGCGACTCGCGCGCGCGGGCGGCCTTTCCGCGCGCGTCCCCGACCCGGGGGCGGGCCGAGGGACAAGGAGGGACTGGGCGAGGAGGGCCCAGGGCTGGACGCCGCGGCCGTGCTACCCGCCGGCCTTCCGAGGCCGGTCCCCGTGCCAAGTTCAGGCGCCTAAGAAAAGTTTTTCAGAAAGGAGGGACAAGAATGTCACGTCCTGCCCACGAAATGAGCAGTCCTGTGGCCCGCAAAATGACTCCAGCTCCCACCTCCATTCCTGCTCCATTCTAGGCATTCCCCATGCGTGGGAGCCCGGGTTCCCGTCGCGGAGAGCAGCCCAGCAACGAGGGCGCGTGGCCGGGCCCTGTCTGGCTCGTTCGGCTCCCCTGTGCCTGCCTTGCGTTGCTGGTTCCCGTGCGCTCTCCTACCGGCGCGATTCCTCGCCCTCTTGGGCAGCCTTAGGACGTGTACCCTCGCCTCCCAGCTGGCAGAGGGGCGGCCTGCAGAGCGGGGTGGGTTGCGCCCCTTGCCCGCGGGCCGCGGAAGGAGGCGGCCCTCTGGACAGCCGCGCCCGGGACCCCCACCCAGCGAGGCAGGGACGCGGGGCTCGGCCTGCACTGGCCCAGCGCGGGGAAAGCCGCAGGAGGGCGGGAGGGGTGGCGGACCCCGCTCGCTCGAGCCCCGCGACGCTGCGCCGAGCTGCAGACGCCAACGGGCGCCGGCCCCGCGGAAGCCCGACGTCCGCAGGCGGCCGGATTTGGGAACGACTTTTTCACGGTCCCACGAGTTCCCTGATACCCCGGAGGGTGGGGGGTTGAGTTTGTTTGTCTTTAGGAGGCGGCAAGAAGAAGCGGAAGAACCCCTGGGACACAAACTGCCATTTCCCTCGCCCCCCTTCTCTCCTTTTCTGCGAGGTCCGTTAAACTGAAGATGCCCCACAGCTTTCGTCTCCAGGCGAAGACGGGGTGGGAATTCGAGGGGGTCGGAGTTCCGCCTCTGGAGTCACATTATTCGTTTTCTAGCCCTTCTCCTCGGCTCCTGAGTATCCTCTTCCGTAGGCCCCGCCACCTCCTTCCTTTGGGATCCCACCAAAGTTGTAGCTGGGAGAGAGTCCAGGCCACACAAAGGGGAAGACCTGGAGCCTGGGCGGGGGTTAGGACCGAGGGGGCGGAGAGGACTCGAGGGGCACCGTGCTTTTCTCTCGTCCTTGTAATTAAGGACTCACTGGACTGTCTGTAGCCGACTCGAGTTGGCAACAAAATCGCCGTGGGGGAGGGGTTTTCTGGTGTGAGTGGGGGTCACTCCTCTGGCTCTGCTGCCCGCTCCCGAGCTTGACTGGGCTCCGCTTACCCCGTGGGCAGCGAGGCCGTCTCTTCTCCCCGGCTCCTCTGTTCTTGTGCGGGGTGGGCGCCTCGCCCCCCACGCACAGTTGAGGCGACGGCGCCCGATGTAGAAGAAAGTGTTGATATAAAACAAGTTTGCTCCCAAACTAAACCCAAACCAAGCAAAGCCACCAGGAGGGGAAAAACCAGCAGCAATCCAGCCAGCCCCTAGCAATTGTTTTCACGGTCGGAATTAAATCACATCAAAACGCCCCCTGAAAC
Organism: Papio anubis; assembly: GCF_008728515.1. Taxonomy (NCBI): domain Eukaryota; kingdom Metazoa; phylum Chordata; class Mammalia; order Primates; family Cercopithecidae; genus Papio; species Papio anubis. The sequence goes on from NC_044978.1 coordinate 80,913,322, forward strand.
CCACATCCTGAAGGAGTGAACCTACAACAGCCAACCTCCAGTCGTTCGCTCGAGTTCACACGAACAACTTGCCTCTAACATCCGAGTGAAGGGGGCGGCGGGCGGCGGGTGCCTCTCCCGCACCGCACCCACCACATCCCGGACCTGGGATCCCACTCGCACCCGAAGAGGCGGCTGCTTATGTTAATACCAGCCCCCACACGAATTAGACAAGACCGCCCGGTGACAGAATTGCCTATGCCAGAAACTACACTGAATCCGTAAGGGAGGGGGAAGAACGTCTTCCCCGGGTTACTTCGCCCGTCCTGCGTCCTCCTGCTTTTTCCAAAAGAAAGACTTCACGTGGAAGTGTCAACCTCTCTCCCAAACGAAGCTTCACAAATTTGGGGCGCATGGATTTTACTAAAGCCCCTTCTAAGTGCTGCTCATCAGAAGATTTACAACAATCCTAAAGACAATCAGCTAACACCAGTTACACCACTGTAAGGAAAACAGCCACGCAAATAGAGCAAGGTGCTGGGTTATTTCGTTAGAAACAATGTTTTCAATGGACAGGGTCACAGTAAAATACCAAACGCAGCCACCTACCCTTGGCCCTTCAAGTAAACAGTTTCCACTATTGTTCTAAAAATTCGCATCTTCTTGAGCTTCTACCCTTCAGGAAACCTGAAGCATAGGCTCCAAATGACTCGGGGAATCCAGAGAGTTAACATGAAGGAGAAAGTGGCATCTGAATTAGTTTCAGCACTTAAACAGCGGGGGGAATGTAAGAGTCATCATTTAATCTCTCTTTGGCTTCCAGAAACTACCCCCTAGCCATTCTGTATTCCTCCCTCCCCCTCCTGAGGGTTTGATGAAAAGGAACCTCTACTCTGCTTTGGTGAAACTGCATTTTCTAGTTGTTTTCCTATTGGTCAAATTGGTGCAGTTATGGGAGGACTTTTGACTTTATTTTCCCATATGTCTTTTAAGAATGGGGCTATAAATGTCTGACACAGCTATATGTTCACCTCTCTGGGACACTCACTCACACTGGTGCATAACTTTAAGGGAAGTGACATACCACCATCATCCAAAAACAAAAATTGGGTTTCTCACACACTGTAGCAGAATATACTCCTTTTCTTCTCTTGAGGCATAGCATTGTCAGCTATTAAAAGTGGATTTGATGTTTTACTTTTCGTGGATTCCTTCACCAACCCCTTAATTTTAATCCAATCTCCCAGATAGAATTTACATGTGACTACTGGCCATATTCTAGGGACCAACTGGATCCTTCGTAAAGTTTTAAAAATTGCTTCCTAGTAAATTCTCATTCCCAAGAAGTAGTAGTTATTAGTAGGTGAAGTTTTAAGTGCTCACTTAGATACAGCATTGTTAAAATCTTTACCCATTCAAGGTTCAGCAGCCTGAAATTTCACCTTTAGGAAAATAAGAGGAATCTTTGCTAGACCATTCCTATATAACAGAGCAAAATCTGATTCTGTAGTGTTTTCCTTATTTTCAATTTAAGGGAGATGAAGATACATTTCTTTATGTCCTTTGTTTACTGTTCTGAAGTTTTACAGATGGCTACTGTATTGGATATAATAATTGTGCCTAGATTTTTAACAGAGGGGGTTTGAGAACCAAGGGACAAAATGTAATGTGTTTTCAAACTTCAGCTTCCCTTCTGCTGTAACTTTCACAAAGTATCTCCTGAAAACTCCTGTCTTTGTACAAAATGCATCAAAGACATAGTGGAGACTGGGGAATTTTTGAGGTTGTATTCGGATTTGCATCTTCAAGGGTTCCTTTCAGCTCGCAGTCCAAGGTGCCAGGGGCTACCCCGTCCTCCCTCCCTCTTTTGGCTTTGCTCTCCTGAGTCCTTTTGCCTTCTCTTCCCCCTTCTTGGATTATCTTTTCATTCTCGATGAGGTTCCCACACACTGCGGTGTGTGTCTTTGAAAACACACGAGAGACCTAGCACAACTCTCCGTACATCCCGTGGTGAGGACAGAATGAAAGAGATATTGTTTAAAAAGCAATAATTAAAATCTAGTCTTCAGTTCCTTCTTCCTCGTCATATTTTTTCTCGGTAAGCCTGGAGATTTTATTTTCACTAGCGTGTTCCCTTGTTTCCAAAGAGCGTGTGTATGATATTATATTCGGGAAAGCCACAACTCTCTTTTCCTTGTCCTTCTGTTCTCCCTTAATAGTTGAGCAATGTCTGTTATATTTTTCCCTTTTCCTTCTTTTCTCAGTCCCAGATTCCCGCCTCTCCCCACTGTCAGAGCATCTATCAATGTGGTGTCGATCACAGCGGCGGCGGCTTTCTCTTTCATCTTCCTCCCCCGGCCAGAGCGAGGGAGGGAGAGTGGGAGGCGTCAAGGAGGTAGGGGAGAGACTGGCAGAGGAAAAGGAGTGGGTGGGTGGGGGCCAAGAAAATAGATACTTAGATGATGAAGTCAAGCCATTGCGGCAATGTTTCTTGTCAATTTCACGCGGGCAAAGCGTGCCTCTCGGTGGGTTATAAGCAGCGCCGGGTCATTCCTTCTCTCGCCAAGTTGCCTGATCCTTCCCTCCAGGCGCGCGCGCACACACACACTCACACACCCCAAAACCAATACTCGTCCTACAGGATCTGGGAAAAGAAAAAGAAAAAAAAGCCCTCAATCACCACCTCCTTCTCGCCGACTCCCCCTCACCCCCCGCCTCCCCTCCAGCGGGCAGCCAAGGAGAGCTGGAGGCGGGGGAGGGGAGAGGGAGGAGAAGCGACGCAAGTGGGTAGCTTTTCAGCGCCGGCTAGGCGCGGGAGGAGGAGAAGCAGTGGGGAGGCGCAGCAGCTCACCTGCGGGGCAGGGCGCGGAGGAGGGACCCGGGCTGCGCGCTCTCGGGTCGAAGAACCAGGACGCGCCCGGAGCCTCGCACGCGGCCAAGCTCGGGGTGTCCCCTCCCCTCGGCTGGGCGAACCCAAGGGGCGCAGCTCTTTGCTTTGACAGAGCTGGCCGGCGGAGGCGTGCAGATCCGCGAGCCGGCGAGCCAAGCTGAGAAATTCGAGCTGGGAACAAAGAGGGGTCGGGCTGTGTGTGTGTGTCGGCTCGAGCTCCGGGCAGAAGCATTTGGGCCCGAGGTCCCCGCTGTGACTACCCGAGACTCCGCCGTGCCCTCCACTGCGGAGTCCCCGCGCTTGCCGGCAAAAACTTTATTCTTGGCAAACTTCTCTTTCTCTTCCCCGCCTCCTCGGCCCCCACCTTCTCCTCCTCCTCCTTCTCTAGCAGATTAAATGAGCCTCGAGAAGGAAAACCGAAGCGAAAGGGAAGAAAATAAGAAGCTCTAAAACGGACATCTCCAGCGTGGGTGGCTCTTTTTTCTTTTTCTTTTTTCCCACCCTTCAGGAAGTGGACGTTTCGTTATCTTCTGATCCTTGCACCTTCTTTGCTGGGGCAAACGGGGGCTTTTTGCCCAGACCCCCTCTCTTTTCTCGGCAAACAAACTACTAAGTCGGCATCCGGGGTAACTACAGTGGAGAGGGTGTCCGCGGAGACGCGCCGCCGGACCCTCCTCTGCACTTTGGAGAGTGGTGCTCCCTCCAGAACCGGCGTCCTCCGCGCGCAAATCCCGGCGACGCAGGGGGCGTGGGGTGGCTGCCGGGGCAGCCTAGCCTACCGCGCGCCGCGCGGACGCCCCCGGAGGCGCCAGCTACCGCGGCCCTCGCCGCCCAGTGCCCTTCGGCCTCGGGGGCGGGCGCCGGCGTCGGTCTCCGCGAAGCGGGAAAGCGCGGCGGCCGCTGGGATTCGGGCGCCGCGGCAGCTGCTCCGGCTGCCGGCCGGCGGCCCCGCGCTCACCCGCCCCGCTTCCGCCTGCTGTCCTCCCGCACGAACCCTTCCAACTCTCCTTTCCTCCCCCACCCTTGAGTTACCCCTCTGTCTTTCCTGCTGTTGCCGCGGGTGCTCCCACAGCGGAGCGGAGATTACAGAGCCGCCGGGATGCCCCAACTCTCCGGAGGAGGTGGCGGCGGCGGGGGGGACCCGGAACTCTGCGCCACTGACGAGATGATCCCCTTCAAGGACGAGGGCGATCCTCAGAAGGAAAAGATCTTCGCCGAGATCAGTCACCCTGAAGAGGAAGGCGATTTAGCTGACATCAAGTCCTCCTTGGTGAACGAGTCTGAAATCATCCCAGCCAGCAACGGACACGAGGTGAGCGGGCCGCTGCCCCAGTTCCGAGAGGCGTGGCGGGTCCCTGGGAAACGCAGAGAGGGAGGAAGGGAGGGAAGGCGCCTGGCCGCCCGGCCGAGGGTCCCGAGTAGATCCCTCGTTTGTTTTGGGGTGTGTGCGTAGCTGGGGCCCCGGTCCGCATTGCATGTGTGTGTGTGTGTGTGTGTGTCTAGAATGGGAGGTAGAGGGGCAGGGAAACTTTTTCCAACTGGATCAGTTTAGGGGGTTCGGTGGCTGAACGGTTGGTTCGTGGGCAGGAAAACGTGCCCTTAACCCACAATGTTTCGTCTTCGGTCTTTTTGTTGGGCTGAGGAGTGCCAGGCTTTAAAGCGAGTATGGCTGAATAACGCTACTGAGAAATTCTTCTGTGGGACGGAAAACAAAGTGCACCCGCTATCTTTTGGTAGATGTCTCTGCAAAAGTGCGTTAAACCACCAGAGGCTTAGGTGGAGACGAGCAGAGCCACAGGCAGGAGGAAGGGGAGGCGGGCGTGGGCTGGGGCAGGCGGGGCCGTCCCTACCACCGCCGAGACCGGCCGCGGGGAGCCGGCCGGCCTAGGGGGCGCGCGCCCGGGCTGCGGGGGCGGTGCGGGGTTCAGTCCCTGCGGCCCCAGAGCCTGGGCTGGCAGCTGGGAGCTGTGGGTGCGCCAAGCCGAGCCACCCCAAGCTGTACCGCCCCCAACTCTAGTTTTCTCCAACCGCCATCACTTGGAAACAAACCCACAACTTTTATTTGGGGTTTGGGACCGGATCAGGCCTTAAATCTATGTAAAAGAAAGGCGGAGAAGTGGCGGAAGCCGGGCACTAGTCCGGCAGAGCGGAAGGCGCTTTATCGGGTCTTCTGGTCCGCTGCGGGCAATAGAGCTGGTAACCTGAGTAGAGTAAATAGAGACACGTGGGTGCTGGCTGGAGAAAGCGCGGAGCGGGGCCGCGCTGGAGGGCTGTTTGAAGCCTAGTCCAGAGCTGGTAGGGGGCGGATGGACCCTGATACCCGACACTCCACTGGTCACCCTTGTTCCACAACTGGGAAACCTTTCTCTGGAGGAAATCCGGTAGAAAAGTCCTGACACCCGAATGATTTAACCAACGCTTTTTCCCTCCAAAGAAACTTGAAGGATATACCTTTTTTTTTTCCCTTAAATGGCATCTTTCTACCCCCAAAAAGAAAGTGTGTGGTTTTGAGGGCGGGGACATTTTGGGTTTTAAACAGCGCGTTTAAGAACATCTCAGATCTGCCTTCTCTATCCCAATGGCAGAGGTGAGTACGCATTTTGAAAGGCTGGGGGCCTGCGTTCAGAGAACAGAAGGGTGTTCTTTACCCGTTGAATCCAGTTTGAGCGGGATGGGGGCGGGAGTAGGGTGCACCTAACCCCGCGTAAAAGATTTGTGACTATTTGTGCTAGGAAAAGGAGGTCAAAGGGAGGACACACGTCCCGAGAACCAAACAACATCCAAAACACAGGCTTTTTGCCAAACTCTCCTATTTGTAGAGCAGCCTCTTTTTCTACCCATTTTGCTAGTCCTGCCTTAGTCCGTAGATAATTTTGCCACCCACTTCATATTCTCCCCACTTTTCTGGTCTGGGTGAAGGACCCTGCGTTCGAATCCGAGCACTCGGGTGTTAAAGCGTTACTCTTCGCTGGGTGTTAAGTGGGCATGAGGCCTGAGGGTGAAGGAGTAATACCACTGATTTGCACGTGGTTGAGTCTGTCTGGGTGGATGGTGATTACCAAAACTGATATCAACTGGGCTACTTTTTAGATGTCTATAACCTGACTCTCTAATTTTCCTCCCTTTAACCACAGAATCGTTCTACTTTTGTAAGCCTGCGCTCAGCCAGCCATAGTAGGTTATAAGCTCCAGTGGAGCTTCTACTGAAACTGCGCTCAGGGCAGTTGCCTTAAGAACTCATCTGAGTGGTTGGCTTGTTTATGTTTAAATGTCTTTTTCAGTTGCAAAATGATATTTCAGCCTTCTTTTAATCAGATCTGATTGAAGTGAACAGTGGTTGAAGAGGCTATCAAAACCATCAACCCCATTAACTCCTACTCCTTTAATAGTAGGCATCCAGGGAGCCTTGATATGGTTTAATAAACAGCAGTCAGAACAGCATGTGGATCATTCCCAAATTTAACTGTATTTTTATTGGTGTTATTATTTATATGTTTTTGGTCTCAGGTGGATAATAATCACTCAAAAATACATGTTGACAAGAAAAAGATTTTGCAGTACTAAACACTAACTTATGTCTGTCTCTCAGAGTAATAAAACAGAGTTGCCCCTAAACCTCTTCCTTTGAATTACCAGTGCACACACAATTGTATCATTATTGTCACAAACTCTAAGGTGATTTTCTTTCTTTTGGGTGTGGGGATTCATGATGTTAGGTGGCCAGACAAGCACAAACCTCTCAGGAGCCCTACCACGACAAGGCCAGAGAACACCCCGATGACGGTAAGACACCCATTCTACTTCTTCTGACTTTAGCAGATAAGGTGTGCAATTTGTATAAATAGGTGTGTTTTGTTATTTTTGAATTCAAGAAACTGGGACTAGGTCAGACTATGCCCACTATTTTAATAAAATCGTAAAGAAAACGCAGGAAACTTATGGCTTACCTCTAATGTATGTTACGTAATTTAAAAAGTGTTTTTGAATGAGTTAGGGACCTTTGGATTTCAGGTGGGTTCCAGATTCTTTGGGGAAGAGGGAATGTCTATAATGAGTTTTTCTCTTTCTCATCTTACTTTAAGTTCTAATTAGCTTAGATCTTTAGTATTTTTAATATATTATTAAGAAGAATGACAGTATATATTGATTTATTTTCCAACCAGAATAGTTTTGAGTGGATTTTCACTTGCAAAATTGCTGTTTCTTGTTCCTTATTACAGTGAAAAGGCGGTCAGTAAATGAGCAGAGCAGAATCTAACTTGTAAAAACATAAAACTTATAATTAGGAATGTGCATATCAGAGATGATACACTTTCTCTGTATTTCTGATTCTTACTAAAAACTTTAAAATTACATACATATGTATTTAGACTTAAGGAGAATTCCTTGTGACTTTAAAAGAATGAAGTCACCTTAGGGTTTCCTTGTCAGCCTGTCTGTTCTCCATTAATTACTTAACAATTGGCCTAACTGAAATGAAGTGTTTTTACATACAATATGTTAACCAGGAGCAGGGAAGAGAGTTATATATTAGGCTTCTTCCTCAGCTACAAAATAGTTACACAGATTAACAAGAAGAAATATACATATTGAACAGAAATTTTTTGGCAAAATGATCTAAGTGTAGCACGTGAAATTAAACCTCCCAGAGTTAATCCTTTATAAATTTGGATAGTTGCCTATATACTAGATAACAACTCTTGCAGTAGAATCTAGAATTTTTCTGGAAATCTACAAGCACAGGTAGAATTTTTGAGTTTGTCTGCAAGGCAAAACATAACTTCACGTGTATAAATCTGTATGTGTGTGTAGCTAGATGGCCTAATATATTTATATTACAGTTTTAGATTTGTGTGTGTTCTGTATTTAGTCCAGTTTGTTAGTGTTAGAACAAATTAAGTTAGATGGATAACACTTAGTTTTGTAAAAACATCAGTTAATAGTGGAAGAACTGTTTGAACCACATGTTTTTAAAACATCTGGTTTGCTGCTGAGCTATTTAAGAGAATAAATACTGTCAATCTAAAATAGAGCATAATAATCCAGTTACAGTATTTTGTAAACAAATCTTTTATATAAGGTCTGATTTATCTTAGAACGATTAGATTTTGAGATGAAAAATACAGTAATATAAAAGGAAAGTCATCATTGATTGTTCTTTGGATCCTCCCAGGAAAGCATCCAGATGGAGGCCTCTACAACAAGGGACCCTCCTACTCGAGTTATTCCGGGTACATAATGATGCCAAATATGAATAACGACCCATACATGTCAAATGGATCTCTTTCTCCACCCATCCCGAGAACAGTAAGTAACATGCTGATGTTGCAAATTATGTTCAGAAGTGCAAATTGATTCGTATTTTGGCAGAATGTTTATTTTTCCAAACTCATTGGAAATGCTTTCATTATATATAACTAGTCATTGCTAAATAAGAGCTGTTGTGAGGAATGGCCACCTTAAAATAGTGCTACCTTTGATGTCTTGCCTTTGGAATTTTAGCTTTTGGCTTATTGATTAAAATAAATATGTAACAGATCGTAAGTTATAAAATCAAGTGAAGTTACATCAACAAATCCATGATTTTGTGAGTATTGTACTCTCTATGGTGATAAGAGGAAAAAGAAACTGATTTATTTTTTCAGCTAAATAAGGACTGTATAGCTTTTAATGCCCACAAGCTTTCTAGAACCTGAACTACTTTAGCTCATTTGGAGCTGAATGTTTGTTATGTTACTTTGGCTTTTAAAACAGTGTCTTATTTTGTTGTATCAGTCAATGTTTCCTTAGGATCGGTTTGGTGAGGATGAGTTATTTTTGCTTTATTGTCAATTGTAGAGAAAGCATCACTCAAAGATAACCCTAATGAAAGTTGTTCCTTTCTTTTAATCTTGTGGTTTAGTTAACTTTTAAAATTCTAAAAATGCAGTGGTATTATAACTGCATTATGCAAATGCATAACATTATAAAGAATTTCGGGTTTATTTGATGACATTTCTCTTAGGAAGTGGAAACCTCATTTAAGTGAGAAAACACCTAACTGGTAACTTGTGTAGTATGTAGATGTAAAATGTGCTGGTGATGGAGTTCTCTCTTAGAATTAGCCCACCGGCGGTGGTGATGGATTTTTTACTGACCCATCAATATATTTACCTTCTCTCCAGCCCCACTCTCCCTTTACCACGTAACCCCCAATGAAAAACACATGTGTGTGGGGCTCGGGGATTAGGGTTCCAGTCTCACTGACAGCCCTGGAGGTCAAATCTAGGATTGTAAAATGGAACCTATAGTGTTTGACTTATTTGCCCAGTGTTTCTACCAACTGAAAAAAATCAGTCACAAACATCTGGGAAGAGTAACGTTGTTAATACCTTAGTGAACAAAATCTGGGAGTGAGAAGATTCACCAAAGTAGCAGAGAATAGTGGTTCAAAATCAACAGTTATCAACAAGAGTATTTGTGGTTATCATTACATGTAATCTTCAATTGTTGAAATGATACTTATATCAAATATGATCACTTTGAGCACTGTGATTTAGATGTTACTGTAATTATTTTCCAATAAAGTTCAAAAGGATATTTGATCTCTCAGCTAGGGAATAAGATTTTTCTAATTTTTATATAGTAGTTAAAGTGGAGATCTTGGAGTTCTAATCTTGAGGGAGATCTTGTGATGGTTGCTATAAGAAATAGGTATTTCATATTTTAAGGCTTTTCAAGTATTTAATGATAAAGATATCTGTGTAATGAGGATGAATCTCCTACCTTAAAAGGAATTTTAAAAAGTGAAAATAGTTTAATATTTAGAGACCCCTCAAATAAATGCTTGAGTTTTAAAAGTTGTAGGAGACTTTAAATTTTTGAACAAAACATGCAAATATATAGATATCTCTTTAATATTTGGGAAGGTTTTTTGTTATTTTTTGGAGGGGGTGGAGAAGGGAAGGAGAATATGTTTTAGATAAGGAATAATTGAAGATGCCTGTTAAATCATTTTGAGAGTAACAAATAATCTTGCCAAATCAAAGTACAGTGTTGGTGACAATAGAAAATAGCCACCAAAACAGCCTTATGTTTTTCAGCTGTGCGTATACAGCATTTGTGGAATTTATTTCTTAAAAAGATCAGCTACTTCTCCACTTCTCCTTTCAAAATGGTAATTTTTAAAAATCAGTATAATGAAAATGTATTGGTATTTATAAATAATCCCTAAGAATGTTGAAAATTAAGCTGGTCTTCCTCTTTATGCCAGCATTCTGTCTTCTGTTTCCACAGTCTTTTCTCCCAATCTACCAGTATACTAGTCATTTTGAAATTTTGATAGAAAATATCTTTTGATGGAAGGTATTTATTGTTAGTATATGTATTAAAATTTTGAGGTCAGTGAATCAAACAGTCATTCATTGTTTAGGAAAGATTTGTGGCCAGAATAAATGCTGGTCTGGGTAGAGTGTAAGAAAGGGGTGTGGTCAGGAAACAGTTACCCTGTTATCTGTTGCTTAGCTTTATTCTGTTGCATATTAGGATGTATTTATTTTAGGCATGTTTTCTTGAGATACTCTGCAGTTTGCACAATTCCAGAAGCTTTTCAGCTGTAACCACAAGACTATGTAAATTTTTTTTTTTTTAGGGTGCAACCGAAGTGAGTTACAATCTTTGGTTTTTAATACCTAACAGCTGTTTTTAATGTTTCTGAGATCAAAAACACTAACCGGAAGACAGCCGCTCTTCTTCACCCCTAACCACACTTCTGCCTTCTTGCTCTTTAACTCTGTCCTTAGCAGGGCTGAGTGTTTCTGTCACTAACATCCACAATGATAGATTTACATCTAGGGTGTCAGGAGCATGGTGACCATTTGTGTTTGGGCTTAGGATGGGAGCATCCCCTTGGCATCCTGCTACTTGAATTTGCATTACAAACAATTGCTTGTTTACTGCATCTGCTTCCCAAAAGTGTTAGGACTGGAAAAACACCTGGGGTGGGGGAGGGACCTGACCACTCCTTTCCTAAATAGTCTTCTGCTTGTATGTAACTGCAGATAAGCCAGAGGATACCAGCTATGGCCACCTGGCATGCAGAGAAATGTTTCTGCTGGAATCTAATTATAAAAAGTGCATATGCTTTTGCTTATTTTTTAGACAAACGCTAATGTATGTATGGTCGAACAGATTTTACCTGTGACTAATATACAGTATTATCTGTTCAGGAGAACCACTTTAACCTACTCAGCTTTTTTTCTTCTCAAGGGGAATTTTAATTGGCAAATTACATCCTTCTAGAACTGGAATCCTTAGGGGTATGAATGTGTCTATACCAGAAGTCTTATGAATGGGTCTCTCACAGAGTTTTAAATAAGAATTCTTCGTTCAGATAAATTGAGTCTAAGAAGAAAGCACCTATCATGACATATTTGGTGTCAGCGTGAGTTCTTAGGGCATAGTAAACCTTGGCTTGAGTTGATCTTCTTCACAGAGAGTGAAGAGAAGATGCAGAAGCCTGTTAAATATTTTAGAGCCAGGATCCTGGAGAGTTTATTAAAAGCATACTCCCAAACCTTTCTTTCTCTGAACTTTATTTATGAAAATCCCTGTAGGCCAATGGTAAAGTATTAAAAGAAGAAAATCGTTCTTTACATCCCTAGTTTGGCTCTGGCAGTTGTGTGCCTGAACACCGTGTGAATGGTGAGCGTGGCTAGCTTTAATGTAGTGAAAGTTCCCGCTCGCCTAATGCACTGTGGTTATTCATCTTAGGTGTCAATCTTCCATTTGTCCCGCATGCAACCCAAATGTTTAACACCTCAGAAAAGAAACATCTCATTTCTCTTCAGATGCTTGGGGAGGGAAAAGCAACACAGTGCAGGAAGCTGCAGCAAACGTTGCAGCTCAGTCACACCAAACCACAATAACACCTGGTCAGTGTAGCGCTGCGAACTTCATTGTTTTTGGTTCTTTGTGATCTTTCTAAGAGTCAATTTTTAGGTGAGAAAGGAAAGATAGGGGTGTTCTCATTTCAGCTATCTTTTAAAATGTTTATTTGTTTATTTTTTTTTAAGTAGAAATTGCTATGAAAATGTTCCATGAGTTCTTTTCTAATTACCTTGTATAACTTAGTTCTGTTGTGACTTTTACCTTAAGCGAATCAACACTTTGGTTTCTATTAAACAGAATTATACCTATTATAACTTGTCTTACCCTCCATATTTGTACTTGCTTATAAACAGCTAAAATCTGATTTTGTCATTGTTCACATCTGGAATTAAGGAACTAAGTTGGGCTTGTCTAATCAGTAAGCTTCTGAATATACTACTGTATGTGACATTGTTGGATACCTTTGAAAATAATCACGTAAATAATATTCAAGGATAGACGGAGACTAAGGCTTATATCTCATGCAAGATTTTTAAGGTAGAGTATCTTTTCACTTTATTGCAAGAAGCTATTGCGTTTGACTTACCTATAATTTTCACTTTTCTATTTTAAGTTGTACACTTTTTGAGTTTTCCCCTTCAAGTGTAGAATAAGTTTTAGAAAGTGTATTATTCTAACTCAAATGTATATATAGATGTCAGGAGAATGTGTGGGAAAATTCCTCAGAACCCCCAAAGTTTCCTGTTTGATCCCTCCTTAACTACATTGCTACAGTTTGGGACAGGATCATAGTCAGAATAATTGGGAGCTCTTGCCATTCCCCCATCAAATACCTTATGGCCAGTTTGCTTATTTAAGTGTCCCAGGGAGCCATACTACATGTAACCCTTGCAGAGCTAATATTGCATTTACATACTTGGTCCTTACTCAGATAGTGTTTTTGAAATGACCCTAGTAGTTTCTTCTTCATTCATAAAGACATGAGAACAACCCAAAAGATAGTCTGGAAAAAAAAAAAAAGACCACACACTGAAAAAGAGACCATTGGGCCAATGTGCAAAAATCTTGCTTTTGAAGTGTTTTTTCCACCCCCATGCAGGTCTTAAATTTGCTCTCATCAACCTCATTGTTTTGATCGAGTCTTTCCTGTGGTCCGAGACTCTTAGGTGATTTAACAGAACAGAGATAGGGTCTCACAAATGGCACCCTCCGGACTTGAATTTGTGGACTCACAAGTACTTGCTATAATACCAATTTTGTAGCGGATGAGGTTTTTTTGTTTTTGTTTTTTTTTGTTTTTTTTTTTAAACGTTCTTTAGGCAGAACCATTTTGGGTTTATGTGACTGAATTTTTTTTGAACAATCAAATCACTTCATTTTTGACTCCTTTTGTTCCTCATTTATGTATCATAGACATGATTGGAATTTTATAAAGCTTATTTCCTTTCGATTTTGGTAAAAGACTTGGAATTTAAAGAGAAAACATGCTAGCATTGTCTGTGGCAAGCAGAAAAACATGTATGTTTTATTCCCAGGTAAAAGTAGAGCTCAGCATGATGTAGGTGCTGCTGTCCTGGGACTAAAGGTCTCTCTCTCTCTCTTTTTTTTTTTTTTTTTTTTTTTAAGGGAATGTTCATTTAAAACTTGTCTTCTTTAAAGCTGTTGCTTAAGTGATTGTGCTGAGCTGAGCCAGTCTGTAGGAAGCTAATACTGTAGTAATCAAGAGACTTAATACTGCTCTGTGCTATCCTCTCATGTCCTTACTTATTTAGAAAAGGCAGCCATTGGATTTTATTCAGATAATTTTAAAAATTATACTTTAGGTTCATCATTACTTTTTACATATTATGATCTTGAAGTCCCTGCCTAGGAACTGTAGACTCTGCTATAAACTCTTTTAGGGATATAAATGATCCAGTCTCTCAAGAGAAGCTGAAAGCCTTAAAATGTCCTAGAGTACAACAACAAAGACTGAGGGTGGAGGTGGGGGGAATTGGGAGTTAAACTGTACATTGCTAACTCAGAAATTCTGATAATCTAGCTGGGACTATTTGCAGACTGTTAGCAGTGGCTGTGTAGAGGATTATAAAGTCTCTGTAAAAGAGTGCATTTGTATACAATACCCACTCTAGCTAAACCTGTAAACCTGCTGAAATTATCCACTTGTAAGATCACTTACAAAGTTCACTGAGCGATGGTACTCACATGCCATCAATCTGTACAGGGAAAATTGTAAGGGCAGTGCAGAGCAAACAAGAGTTTTGTTGCCAACCCCATTTTTCCATTTATAGGAGAAATAGGACTAGCAGACAGGTTGCATCACAGAATGTCTAGAAATATAGTTTATTTTTGCAGCTAACTAGGGACAAGTAGAATCTTTAAAAAGCTGGATTTCTTGACTGTTGTATCTACCTATGCCCACACGGAATCCTATGTGGAACTTGATGACAGTTTTGCAGGTGAAATTTTGATCTTCATCATAGTAATTTATAGTCATTGTTATGTTCGCTTGTAAAAAGTTGCCTATTGCTAGAGGCAGGTGGATCACCTGAGGTCAGGAGTTTGAGACCAGCCTGACCAACATGGTGAAACGCCATCTCTACTAAAAAATACAAAAATTAGCTGGACTTGGTGGCGGGCGCCAAGCTACTCAGGAGGCTGAGGCAGGATAATCTCTTGAACCTAGGAGGCCGAGAGAGAGAGAATGAAGAGGTAGATAGAAGGTAGGCTCTCTAAAAATGAGAGTGGTTCTAGGGTATATTTAATTTTCTTTTATTGTTATTGTCAGCTTCTGAATGAAACAGTAACCAAAGCAAAATTTTAAAATTTGACCTACTAAGATATATTTCTTTTATTTGTATAAGTTTATGGAGTACAAGTGTAATTTTGTTACATACATAGATTGCATAGTGGTGAAGTCAGAGCTTTTATAGAATCCATCATCCAAATAGCATACATTGTATCCATTAAGAAATTTCTCATCATCCACCCCCCTCCTACCCCCTCACCCTTCCCAGTCTCTACTGTCTATCGTTTGACACTCTATGTGCACATTATTTAGCTCACACTTATAAGCAATAACGTGATATTTGCGTTTTTACTTAGATATTTTTATAAATTTTTTGAATCCTGGAAAACCTTACAATAAAAATTGTAAAAAATATTGATGATAGTTAATGACCTAGTGATCAGTTGCCATCATAAAGTAACTGGGGGCCAATCATCAGCAGTCCTCCAGTTTAAACTCAGGGACTGCTGATGAATTATGACAGTTACAGTCAGCCTAGCACAGAGTAGAAACCTCAGTAAATTTGCTGAGTTAATGAAGAATGTAGAAGAAATTTTGCATGTGTGTTTTCTGGATATTTCCAAATGATCTGTCTTTATGAAACCAAATGCTATGTGAAAAGTAAAACTTGAAAGTGTTTACTAAGTAATCCTTAGTATTTGATTATTTTACTTTTTCTCTTATTTTTTGCATCGGTGAATAAAATAGCATTAGACCAGTGTTTTTAATGAGGAAGTCAAAACTACTCCATATGGAATATTGAGTTTCCAGGTAACTCCTGAAAACAGCTGGGTGAGTGTACTACTGGAATAAAGAAAGAAGGGACTAGACCCTCATATGAGGATTTATCTTAGGAAGTACTTATCTCTCAGTTAGATCCTAGAAACCTAATTGAAGAAATGGAGATGATAGAAATGCTTTTTTCAGAAGGATTCTTGAGATGGAAACACAGTACTAGTAAAAGGAAAACCATCTTCAAGTATGTTTCAGAATCATGTGGTTAATGCTTTTCAATTCATTTTTATTGATAGAAGGGACTTTTTTTTCAGTAACACGAGGTATTTTCAGGTATTAAAAAGTTCTGTCCTTTTCAAATACACATGGCAACCTCAGTGCTGACTGTTCTAGGCCATGGTGTGTTGTAAATTGATTCTATCGTTTTGCAATGTGGTGAACAAAATTTTTGAGCCTTAATTAGAGAGAGAGAGGTAGGCAGTGCCCTATGAAGGCTAAACATAGAGGAGGGAAGGACTAGGCTAGATGTTAAAAGACCTGAGATCTAATGTCAGGTCTCCATCATCTGAAAACTTTGGGAAGGTAAAATGGCATATTAATATCTGGCTTGTCTACCTGATCTGGTTGACAAGAAGTTCAGATGGCACAAAGCCTGCAAAAGCGCTGTTTTCTAGCTGTGGCCGCAGAGCAGGAGTCTAAGATGGTGTAAGTCAGTGCCTTGGGCCCCACCTGGTGGGATTTCTGCAGCCATAAGAAGTGCTTGACTCTACCCGGGAAACTCCAGAGAAAGGGAAGAAACTTTCAGTTCCTCTTGTGCCGTCATGCTGACTCAGAGTTTGGATACTGGGTGACAAACCTTTAGAAAATGTTTGCATAAATAAAAATTCAGGGGAATGTCATTGTATTTTTCCAGATCTGGTTTTCCTGTCTTGGGCTCACTTTCCTTGTGATTGTTAGGAGAGCAGCAGATTTTCCTCTTTAGCACCGTAATCCACCATGAAAGGGAATGAGACGTATGAAGGAACAGATTTCTAAATTTCAGGTTAGCCGAAAGTCTCATATCCTTCTAATATTTGATATGAAATTGCCAGATAACTCTTAACTACTTGAATGGAGTTGAATTGAGGTAAGAATATGTTTTTGGTTAGGAGATTTTTTTCCCCTTAATCCTCTAGGAGCTGGGTTTTTTCTCTCCACTGCAAAAATTATAGAGAGAGGATATCCAGGAGCCATATGAAGGAGAACCGGCAAGTAATTTTTTTTTTTGCCCTTCGAATTTCCTTCTGGCTTAAAGTTTTCTAGCTTTCTTGTCACCAAAAAGGATCAGGTCCAAAGGGATATGTTGGCTGGCCAGCAAGGAGAAATCAGTGTTTTTCTAGCCTCCTGGGAAATTCCAGCTTCTTTCCTTTCAGGACTTTTCTTTTTCTTTCAGTAAAATCCCATGAATGTTAAATATTTATATATTGGATGCAGCTTTCTTTGTACGGGATTCCTCAATTTTGAACACTATAAATGGTACCTGAAAATAATTATGGTCGTATCATCTTGGTATACTAGTTAAAATGACCTGGATCAAGGGAAAAAGGTGCTGAAGTCTTATCTCAAATATATTAGACTTTGTTTTGGCATCTTAAAGTCTGTAACAAAACCAAAAGTACTGAAGTAAATAATATTTACTGTTTATTACAGTTGGGCGGACCAGTCAGCTATCTGGCAGTGTTAGGAAAATAATCATTGCTTGAATTTTTTTTTTCTTATTTGTATTCATACATTAGAATTTTAAGTTAACACTCAAGTTTGTTTGTTTTTTTTTCCTTGAAAGAGAGAAGGACTGATTTTTTTCCTTTTTTTTTTTTTTGCTACTACCTTGTGCTACATACTCTCCAAGGCACCTTACAGGGTTGTCATATTTAATTTAATCCTAATGTGAAAACTGGGGTGAGTGTTACACTTCTGGTGTTAAAGACAAGGAATCCATCCTCAGGAACAGCAGTAACCTGCCCCAATTTAATACACTTCCTTAAGGTCTAAAGACTTGTTTGTTTTCATTAAAAATAGCCATATTTACCTTTAAGAATACAAAGTACTTATTAAATTCATCATGATATTGATTGAAATTGAAAGAGGAGCAATTGTTAATAATTTTCTTGGAAATTTCAAAAATGCTTAACCATTTTTATTAAAATAAAAAGAAATTTAAAAAGCAATACATGTTCACTAGAAAAATTAGAAAACTCAAATAAGCAAAAATAATACCAAATATTAAATTCCCAGGATCCCATTGTTAAAGATGATCACTTTTTCTGTGTGGCCTTTTAGACTTCTTTCTATGCATACATATAAATGTAGGTAAACAAACGCAAATACTTGTTATATATTCATGGTGAAAGGAACATAATATATCATTTTGCAACTTTTTCCCCACCAACATATTATGCATATCTTTTTCTATTAATAAATACTCTTCTGTAACATCATTTTTAATAGATTGCCTAATTTATTTAACCAGTATTTTATTGGTAGGCATTCAGATTGTATCACCTTTTTCCCCACCTTATGCAGTACTGTGATGAAATGCATATATTCTAACTAAAACGTTGCACAAATTCTGAATTGTTTCTTTGGAACAAATTGCCAGAATTGCAGTCAAAGGCAATGTACCTGTTTAGGTAGGAGTTACTTGCAT
This sequence comes from Papio anubis, assembly GCF_008728515.1. NCBI lineage: Eukaryota > Metazoa > Chordata > Mammalia > Primates > Cercopithecidae > Papio > Papio anubis. Next base: position 80,931,268 of record NC_044978.1, read on the forward strand.
TGCAATTTAACCTTAAAAACATGTTTTTTAAGTCAATATATAAAAATATGTACTTGTTTACATTCAACTTTGGTTGTGGTGTTTTGAGGCTAATTTTCATTTCTCTTCAAATCAAGAATTAGTCCAGCAAAATCACACAGAGGGAAAGTATAATATCAGCTTTATTATTAATAAGGCCAGACAATATCAGGCAGTATAATATGAACTCTATTATCAATAAGGCTAGATTGGAGAATGTGACTTGAACTGTGATACAAACCGTGGACTTCCTTTGGTTTTCCTAAATTGAACCCAACACCAAGCCACATGCCTCTTCCGCAGAGACAGGGTGCTCACATCCTGTAGAACTGGAGACCAGACCAAACCCATGTTTGGGCAAGCTGGCCCGACAGAGAGAACAAAGGGTCAGTCTGTCCTTGCTCAGTTCCTTCTTCTAGGCTGCCAAAGAGATGAGTGTCCTTCCTTGTAGAGAGTGCATGAGGTGCTGGGGAGGGAAAAGGGCTACAGCCACTGCTGAGAGGGCAGCAGTTCCTACTTTAGTGGCCAAGCTAGGGAGGAAGGGAAAAGGGTGAGGTGATGGTCTCTATAGTCATGACTTGCAGTCAGTGAGACTAGGGTCCAACCAAGATAATGATAAAATAAATGAGTAAATAAATGAGAGCAGCAGCAAAGCACTGCTGTTGGAGTCCATATACCTAGATGCCACCACTCTGCTACTGACTAGATGTGTGTTCACACGCTTTGACCCTTGGTCTCCTCATCTGGCATTGGTGGTGGTATGGCTGGAAGGTGGCCAGTGGCCTCTGAATTACAGGTGTTTCTGTTAGAAAGGCAGATTACTGGCCCCCTCTGCAAATGTCCTGAATCACACACTACAGGCAGGTCATGTAGATGCACTTTTAACAAACTCCATTGATTGTTCCATAAAATAAGTTTTGGAAAAACACTGGCACAGTAGATGCTCAGTAATTTAACTGAGGTTCAGATAATGTAAATTACTTTCCAGAGGTCTCACACCCAGACAGCAGTGGAGCTGGGACTCTAAGTGTGGCCCTTTGGCCCCAAGCTCACTTTCTCTTCACTCAACCATATCAGGCCCTAATTGAGACCACTGGCACTCTTCACTTCTAGTCAGACCCCGTGAGGTTTTCTCCCTGAGTGCCTTGCCCCACTGGCTAAACCACATTCTGGGGCATTATTTTTGACAGCTTTCCACACCGTGGAACCATCTCCCTTTCAAGTCTTACCTCCTCCCCACTCTACCTTGCAGCTTACGATTCAGCTACACTCCCAGACCTGCGTCCTAAACCCTTTTCCAAAACGCTGCCTTTGGATTCTTATAGCTTGCTCTCACTGAAATGCCCTGTTCTCTATTCCCTGCCAGCAGGGTCTTGTCAATCCTTAAAGGTCTGGGGTAAGTGCTGCCTCCTCAGTGAAGTTCTTCCAGATCCCACCATCAGTCAAGACTGACTACTATCTCTTTGGGGTCCTCATAAGTCCTCCCTCAGAGCTCTGTAGCCCTGTTTTCCAATAGCTTTTTGTCTTTCTGTTTGTATTTCTCATTGATTATTCGTTTCCTTAGGATAGGGAGCATGTCTTATTCATCTTTGTTGCCCAGAACCTGTTATGTTACTTGCCACAGAGCAGGTTACTCACCAGATGTTTGTGGAACAAACAGAACAGAAATTTTAAAACTTCAAGAATGTAAGGCAGCAACACCAGATATCAATCCATATTTCAATGGAATCTCTTAAACATATATACATTTGTATGGAATTGCAAAGCCAAAATGGAGCTTAGAAATTACTTGACCATTTCGTATAGAATCCATGGACTAGACGTTAGTTATTAGTTTTGAGTACTTAGTACATGCCAGGAACTGTTCTAAACCCTTTCTATGCTTTAGCCCATTTAATCCTCAGAGTAACTCAGTGCT